>NW_003314283.1:196751-313309 GCF_000143415.4 Selaginella moellendorffii | reverse complement strand
CCTGGAGTAATGCTTTCACCTTTACATATCCTTAATACCAGGAGGACTAACTTCAAACTTACTAAATATAAAATGGTGTTAAATTTCAAATTTAGGAATAGGATGCACCATTGTGTTTAAGGTAGTCTCTACATTCTGTAGATATGCCAAATTAGTAGATACAGTAAACTATCACTTAGTGAATATTGAAGGATGAAACTTAATATCGCAGAGGTTCTCAACACTAACAAATGCAAGCTAATGATAGGAGTTTCTCAAATCAGACCAAGTATACTCAGTAAAAAACACATATGAGTTCCTACTTTATGTTTATCCGATTTAAGTATATGGCTATTGATCAATTTCTTAATTAACTTGAATGGAGATTAATAAAAGATCTAGCAATAACAAGCTTCTGCTGTCATGGTAGTAAGGAAAAAATATCCGAAAGGACTAACTGATAAATAATTTTTAATATCTAGAATCACATTTACAACAGGGATATAGAAATAAATATATTAATTGGGGTTTAGACTTTTGCTTATATACAAAACTGAATGGACTAAATGAAGTCCTAAATATTTTAAAACTGTTTTAAAGTTGTGTTAACCCATCAAATTCTTTTGAAAGAAAAGTGTATCCTAAAGGCTAGGGTTTGGCTTATGGCGTCTTCAGCTGAGCCCATGGAGGTGGATGATCCTGTTTCTGGCTTGTCAAGGGAATTCCGGGAAGTTGAACGTCAGATTGCTGTGGTTGAGGGCCAAATTAATGCGGTTGATGGCCAAATTAGTGCGGTCGAGGTGCAACTCGAGCAATCAAATGATCCCAAGGAGGAGAAGTGCCTGGTCAAGAAGGAGGAGCAGCTCCGCAGTCTCTTACTGAAGTCGAAGGGTAAGCCTTTGGCTTTCATTGTTTGTCTTTCCTTTTTAGATCTCTTGGTCCCTTTTTGGGTCCCCAGTTGCGTCTCTTGCAAATTTTGACTTGGCGTTGTTTTTTCTTGCAGAACCAGGCAAAGCAGATGGGACTGTGGCTCATGTAGATAGTCTCTTGGATAAGTTCTGGGATGAGTTACCCAAGCCAAATCTTGAATATCTCAAGCCGGATGGGTTTCTGGTGGATTTCCCGGTTTGTAAAGTCCCACTGCCAAAGGCTCCTACAGATGAATGCCCTCGCCTCTTGTGGCATGCACTAGACCAGCCTTTTGAAGCATCCAAGCATATCATGGATGTAACTTCCAAAGCGCGGCCGACCCTCACTGTTCTCTTCAATGTGTCGGGATCGGGGAAGACCAGGACATTATATGAGATCGCCGTAGCACAGCGTGGGCTCTTCTTTGTGGGGGGTGTTGGAGCTGAAGGTTCAGGAGATCTCAAGTTAGTGGTATCAAAGTTGATGAAGCTATATCCAACTGGAGGCATTCCAGAAGTTAGTGCTGCAATCTGTCTCAAAGCTATGCTCATTAGCAGGTTTTATTTGCTACGTCAGCTGGAGAAAATGGACAGTACAGGTCAAGCGTGGCTGTTTAAACAGGTTGCAATGCCTTTATTCGAGCATAAAGATCCGTTTATGTTGCTCACCAGTAGACTTTTGGACCTTATACGGACTGAAAGGGACTTGAAACTCGTTGAAGGTAATTTCCAGGGGGTATTGGATCGTTTAAGAGGGAGCTGGGATGGTCCGATCATCTTTGATGAGTGCCAAATTATAAACACTTGGTTAGAGAAGCGGTTTTCTTCGCCAAGTCTTGGATTTTGCACGAAATCATTCCTTGATATTCTCATTCCTGCTCTCATACATAGTGGATTTAGAAAATTCTACTATGCAAGCACCGAAGCTATGCTGATTAGGCCACAGGATATCTTCCGCACCCTAGGGAGAGCTTCTGTTATCGTCTTTCATGGATTTGGTGGATTCATCACTGTCAAGGACTTCAAGACCTATGCTGGCAAATTACTCCAAAGTGTGGATGGTATTGATATGCAGAGGGTCTGTGATTTGTACAAAGGGAGGTACAGGTTCTTTGTCACAGCACTTGAGCATTTCATTGGGAGCAAGCGTCCCTTGGAGCAGGCAACAGAATTTCTGATTGACTTTTTTGAGAAGATGTGCACCTCAAGTACAATCAGTCGTTCTCAGCATGGTAAATCAAAACCAGAACTCTACATGGATAAGACGGTTCTGGGGGATGTGGAGCTGTTTTTCCAAAGGCCTCAAAATGTTGCAGCACTCAAGGAGCTAGAGGTGATACTGTATCATCAGATGTTTGGGTCTATGTCCACTTTACCATCTCTTAGCCTTGTGAAGTTTGGGTTAGCCTGGCTAAGCAGTGGAAATAGTGTTGCATTGGAGGACTTGGATAAATTCTCTGCAAAGCAGGATAGAGACACTTGGATCAGACTTGAGGAACCTGCCATCTTCCGAGCTCTTTTTCATTACTTTTGGAGTCAGCCAAGAGTATTTGATACAACAACAGCAACAGCTATTTCAAGTCATGAGGACCCACGAAGGGCATCACCTGACCATCCTGATAAGCAGCAGTTTAACGCCAAGGGTCAAGGTAGTAACGTGACAGTCGGTCTAGAGTTTGAAAGGCAGGTGGCTATGGGTCTTATGGTTGCTGGCGCATTGGACGGAAAGGCTGTTCCTGCAATATATTTTGAGGTTGCAAATGTGGTGAAACCACGTGTTGCCACAAAAGTTGTGACAAGGATGTGCGGTAAAAGGCACATCCATGGTGCCAACTGCTATACACTTGAGAAGTATCTCAAGAGCGTTGAAAGGCAGGCTGACACGTTTCCAACGGTTCTCCAGACTGGTGATGGTGGCTGGGGTGGCTTTCCTCTAGACGCATTGTTTTTTCTCACCAACAATTATGAAGGGAAATGGCAGTTCATTCCTTACTTATTACAGATGAAATCCTTGAATGATAAAGCCACTCAAGATAAAGTTTCGAATGCTTTGGGCAATCTTAATTTTCCGGAGTGGAAGAAAAAGACAAAAGATGAAGGTTTGAACAGGCTGATAGATTTTGCTTCAGAAAATGGACTACTGCAACTGCCAGTTTTGCCTTATACAGAGCAAGATCTGGGACAGCTTGGTTTTACCAGTCAGCTCTCTAGTGGTGGCCAGCCACAGAAACGCCAAAAAGTTGAGGACATACAGCCATTATGTAAAACAGTTCAGGACATACAGCCATTAGGTGGAGCAAAAACGTGTCTTTGTATCTGAAAGACTGGTCTTAAAGCTAAATTATGGTGAGATAAGGGTAATTGGGTTTCTTAGCCTTTTTTAAAGTTTATGCCACATGTTTTTAGAGTTTGTGGAATCATGAATTTGTATGTGGAATTTTAAGAAAATTTTGTTTACGTTAATATATTCAGGTCTAGCTAACACTGGTGGAGAAGCTTCTCTCACGAAATCGCAATATGGAAGATAAGCTTTATATGGTAAGACTTTATATCAAGCTACAACACCACAGAAAAAAATTCATAGAAGAGAGGATAAAGAAGGAAAACTTTCCATGCCATGCATAAAATCAGCCTTAGAGAGCATTAGATTTCCATGGTGCTCGTCACTTTGGAGCCTCCGCCCTCGTATTAGCTTAGTGTTGGAAATGAAAAGAAATTACCCTTGATGACTAGGTTGCTCATACAAGTTGTGTAAGTCTGTGTTCTCATGAAACATGTAGATAGTGGGAGTGTTGCTCGATCCCGTTGAGAGCCGCAGCAGGCACCTCAGAGGATAAATTCAAGCGCAGGTCTGGAGAGTTACATTCATTTCTTCACACACACAAAAAAACAGCGTTAATTCTTAGGTGTTCTTTGGAAGGAGTTATCTTCTTTATAACACAGTTGCATATAGCCGATCAGTGTCACGAATGGCAGATTACCACAGACATTGCATTCAATCAAATGTTTTCGTAAGTCCTGAGAAATAGATAAGAGGATTAGAAGAACAAAACAAAAATAAAAGGAAGGAAAGAAAAGCTTGACCAAAGCTCTATTTAGTTAAAGTGGGAATTGTCATTATCCCACTTGTAAAATAAGGTTTCCAAACCTTTATATAGTATATAAATATAACAAAATTCAACTGCATTGAGGCACATGCCATTTTATTTTAAACAAGGAAATGTCTACTCAATCACTTCTCCTCCCCTTGCCACTGCTTCACCTCTCTCTTCTCCTTATCATCGTCGTCCAATTTCTTTCCATCTTTTTAATATTGGCTCAGTTGCTCCGAGTCTAGGTGGAGCCCAAGTCCCCATTCAATCTTTACTTTCCCCTTATTAATAAAACAACTTCGCAGACTTCCAATAACATGCTGTAACACTTCTAGTATAATGCAAATCCTCTCAAAGAATTGTCTTTTAATATTAATACAATGGCATGGAACCCCATGCCATAATAAGTTACATTTTTAAATAAATACATGCCATCTCAGACTGTTATTTTTTGCCTCCAACGCCTATACAATAATCTTGGAATTTCATCACTCTCCACACTATCAGGATTTAAACCCAATAGTAATGCCATCTCTTCTCTAATACGTCCACGCTCATGTTCAATGGTCGAAGAACCCATCCGGTTGAGCAGATTATGGAGATGCGGATAGTGCTTGGCTAGACAATATACATGCCATAAATGATGACTGGTGTCTGTCCGATCAAATGGCTTCTGATATACCGTTCCATCTGCCATTTGGTTGATTTCTGCAGCCACCTCCCGGACTGGCCGGTTCTCTATCACCATCGCTCCAAGCCGTTTTGCAAGGTCCCCCAGAACATACGGTTTCTTCTCCCTAGTTTCCATACTGCAAGAGATGGGGTGCACTGCATATGTGTGCGTGTTCGCTGTAGTTTTAATCGGCGAGTCATCGATGATGAGGATTTCACTTGACCTAGCAGTCCGGTTCATCACTACAGCCTCTGGCTTGACGAAGATGGGCTTGCTACCCCTCACATGGACCATAGTCAAGCAATCCTCCTGCGTTAGGAGAAAGTCAAATGGTAATATTACTCGCGTCTGATCGTGCATCATCTGTAGCAACGTTAATGCATTGTGGCGCATCATGGATGTCCAAACTCCCAATTGCAAATTGAACCCGGCCCTCTGTTTTAAGTGTCGCATGGTCATTATTAGATCCCGCAGTTTCTCCCGTGTGATTAATGTGAATCTGTCTCTTTTGACCAACTTGCGACCGCAGGCTTTGGAGGGTGCAGTGACATTCGAGGACAAGCCACGCTCATGGGAGAAAAGGACACCGTTCAGATCAAAAACGATACAATACCTTTGCCGTGACTCTGAAATGAAATGCGTTAGCATAAAAAATGGTACAAGTCAATTTTACCATCTACAATATTAGCGAATGGTGCTCCCGATGGTTGTTGAGAGGGTTTTGGTCGAGGAAACGTAAAGGGCGGAAATACTCTCCTCTGCAATGTGGGGTCAATCGCATCCGATGGAGTGTGGGCACATGCCATTTCAGCTGTAGACTCTGGTACAACTGGCTCAACAGTGGCACGGGGTGGTTCCGATGGCATGTGATCACACGCCATTTCAGCTGGTGCCTCCGTTGGCAAAGTGGACATGACCGAACAGGCAGCAGGGGCGGTGTAGGGAGGTTCCAACGGCGCGTAGTCAGACGATTGGGCACACGTTGAGTCCGTTGGAAATGAGGATACGACCGGCTCGGCGGCTGGGGCGGCCTCATGCGGGTCCAATGGCGCCTGGTCACCATCAGTTGGATACGTGGACAAGATTGACTCAGTGGTATGGGCAGCATCAAGTGGAGCATGGTTAGCTTGCTTGGCGTTGATATGGATAGTAGCCTCCACCAGCTCTGATGACTCTTGCAGGCAAGTAGAGTCCACTGGCAGATCCATATGCATGTCCAAATATCTCCCTTCGATTGAGATGGTATCCTCCCTACTAGCTACTAAAAACAAACTCATTAGCACATTGAATCGACTATACTGTATTTACCATCAACTGCTATTGGGCGCACTGCTGATTCTGAAGGATTGGACATACGTTTCGACCCTTGCTTGACACTATCCTTCCTCGACACTAAAGGCTAGAGTTTGTATCTTAATTCAACTGAATAATTTCTACTTACCATTTGCTTTACAACCTACATGGACAATGTTAGAAATGGTAAAAGGTTAGGAATGGATGTACTATTATTTACCTGATGGTTTGTCTTGTATGACCTTCCTCCGCTGCTCTTTGGCCACCTCAGGCTGGCCATCGTCGTCATCATCGTCATCGTCGTTATTGTGATCGTCACCATTGTGAGGGCCATCCAAGTCCTCTTCGTCCTCCTCTTCTTCATCCTCCTCTTCTTTGTCCTCCTCTTCGTCCTTCTGCTCTTCCTGCTCATTATCTTTCTCTGGCTCCTCATCCCCCTCCTGCATTTCTTCCATAAGCTGCTCAGGCTGGATGGCTTGTTCTTCCAGGACCATCTTGGGAAAATCATCTGGCCGAGTCTCCATCTCAAAATACAAGATATCCATAGCCTGTTTTAGTGCGTGACCTAGGACCGTATCCTCACCCGACTGTCTTAACATAGTTTCTGCACGTTCTTGCACCCTTCGAAGACGACGAGATGAGAAAAACGTGGCCCTGACTTGAAAAGCATCCCTCATCCATTGTACCTCTCCATTGAGATTGGGGAAGGGGAGTCCGCCATAGGAATCTAAGTCAGGAGGTGGTGACCGCGAGGCATTACCTATCATCTTTTCGTTGCCCTTCTTCCTTTTCGAATCAAACGCCTTTGATCCCGACGACTGTCCAACGTGCTTTCGCTTTTTATGACCACTGTCAGTTTGAGCTTGGCTGGTGCTTGCCTGTTTTGCCTTTGAAGAAGTGTCTCCTACAAGGAATGGCATGAGACCACACGCCATTGCAAATATAATTTGTACCTCCTTTTTTCCTATTGCTTGTCTGTTTGTCCTTCTTCGACGCGCCACCAGTGCGTTTTTCAGTCCTCGTGTCTGAATATTCACAACGATTTATAATCAAAATGGCATGAGGCCTCACGTGACCTTACCTTGTGCAGGTTGTGAGCTCGGCCCAATAGTAGCTGTTAATGCCGTTTCAGCATCTGGGGGTGGCCACGCTCCTGCATACAGAGCTTGTGAGATAACATTTAAACTTAAAGTGTGTACTCACTAGGTTCGCAGAGAAGATACTGTTTTTCTTTGGCAAATGTAATTATATGTTTCATTGAAGTCACCTCTTCAATGGAGTTTATCACCGCAACACACGGGACACCCTTGAGTAGTGCGGCTCGAAAGAATAGTCTGCCGCAGTTGTACTCGACAACGCATTTGCCCTTGGAGTCGGAAGCAGGTGCTATTGCGTTGAAGACCCAGCTGAGCATTTCCCATGCTGCACCTGGAGCTTTCTCTGGATTCGAAAGCTCCATAGCCGTCTTCAGTTCCTCAGGCACGGGTAAATTGACCTCCCTCAGATCAATTCGATCGGCCTTGTCGAACGAAGCTGGGAAGTCACTCCAGTCCCACTCTGCTGTAGGACCAATAACAAGGGCGAGTGTGAAGATGCGGACATTCGTCGGTATTTTCTTCTTAGCCATTATCCCATGGATCTCCTGCATCTCCTTGCCTTTCAACCGAGCCTTCACCTCGTTCAAGGCCTTCCAGAACTTGTGATAGGATTCGGAGTCGTAGATCATATAGTGGACTGAAGATTCCACCTCCGCAAGTCCCACCGTTAAGTCAATGATGGAGCTGACTTCATCTGCATGAGTGATCTCCTCGTTTGTGAAGTCCATCACACAAAAGATGTTCTTGACCTGCTCATCTCCGCGGGAAACGATGCTCCTCCACCTTTGATCCTCATCCGAATTCACGTATACCCGGTAAGGTTCTCGATAGGCCTCTGCTGCGGGGTCGAGCTGTTTCTGAAGCCGGCGGTCGACATCCCTTTTAATGAAATTTGGATACTGATCCAACTTCTCAGCTTTACTTTTCGTGGCATCCCGCAGCAGATCGATGAACTTGGGGGCCCCCTTCACGTAGTCGTTGATGTCTTCATTTGACAACTCCAGCTCTTCCATCATCTCTTGCGTGGTGTCGATGCTCACCCTCTCCACGGCCACTTGCTCGAAGATCCAATCCTTCAATAGTGCACGAGCTCTCAGAGTCGTGCACAAGTCCTCGTATGTCACAATATGGCCGGGAGTCATTTTGGTCTTGTTGAAGACTACCTCACCACGTAGAAGAGCATTAGCCACTGTCAAAAGGTCGTCGTCGTCTAGAGACCGCGAGAAACGCAAGGCGTTGAGCTTCAAATCATTGGGCTTCCGGCCGTCCTCCACACCCATTGAGTTTAGCAATTCCCCGTCATGGTACCTCCTCAGCACATCTACCCATTTGTCAAAAACAACTTTTGTCGCAAGTAGAATGTTATGGATGCTGAGTGTGTCATTGACCCCTAGTGTTTTCGAGAGAAGACTCAAGAA
The DNA here is from genome assembly GCF_000143415.4 of Selaginella moellendorffii. Taxonomy (NCBI): domain Eukaryota; kingdom Viridiplantae; phylum Streptophyta; class Lycopodiopsida; order Selaginellales; family Selaginellaceae; genus Selaginella; species Selaginella moellendorffii. The sequence continues at coordinate 304,849 of NW_003314283.1, read as the reverse complement.
TTCCTGCAATGGAAATGGCGTGAGGCCACATGCTATGCCACATGCAACGAGGCTTACCTGCCAGGCGCTAGTTGCTAGTGCACGTCCTTGTCCTAGTTTTTGTGGCTTCTTCAGTTGAACCCAGAGCTTCCGTGTTCATGCCAATGTCTCGTGCAGACCCGATTTGTAGCACGTTTCTTGCTTGACATTCTGCGCGTAGGAGATGGATATGATAGATCGGAGGGGCGAGTTGCCTTTTATCAGGCGGACAACTCTTGTCTTGAAGACTTTCTTCACCTCCTCGCCCACCATAATATCCAGAACTATCTCTTGCATCGCCAAGCTAGAATGCTGCCCGGAGACGGCATAGAACCGGATGTTCTGATCGTCCAACACCTTCCTATTGATCAAGTCTGGAAACCTCGTCTCGCCCTTCATTGTTTGGTAGTAGGGGATCACGTCTGCGATGTCGGGTGTTACTGGACTTGCCAGCATCTTCTGCTTCAGTTTCTCCACCCACTCATCAGATACTAGCCTGTGGTTGTATTTGCTTTGGATGTCGATACGGCTCACGTCGATTGTATATACTTTGTTGGAATAGTAACAAGTACTATTATCTGCGACGATTTTTGCTGCCTCTTCTTGCTCTTTCTGCTCTTTGCGGCTCTTCTTTTTGCTGGGTGTAGTGTTCGAACCTGAGGCAATGGCATCACCGAGTAGCTTCTTTTTTGGAGCAAGAGAGTCGGATGTCGGCTTGAGCTTGACCACCCTTTTCTGCTTCGGGGTAGTTTCCAAATCGACCCCCTTCCCCTTCGCTTCGCGAACTGGAGGCACTCTCAACGGCTCAATGTTGGAATATAGTTTTTGAACATCGCCGTAGGTGAGGTCCGTGGATTCCATGTGATCTTCATAGACCCGCAGCGTCTTTGAAATTGTGGGCCTCCTAGACAACCTCTCCCTAGCTCCCTCTAGGAATTCCTCATAGCCGCTGCCCCCCTCCAGGAGGTCGCTAGGATGTGCAAGGTGGATCTTGAAGGCGGATGTTGTCTCTATCACAAGTGCCAGTCCATATTCTTGCATGGAACTGCATGGAGTGTCTGTCACTTGGATGAGGATCCCCATGCATTCTTTTCTCCTACCATCTGTGTTGTACAGCCTCAGATCCTCGCCTTCCATCCCGAAAGTCCAACTGGTGAGCTCCTCCCCCTTCTCTGCATCCACATTGACAGTGGCTGGAAGAAGAACGCAATTCCTCGCTTGTTCAGAAATGCACAACAATTAGAGCTGACAGATGAAAAGCTAGCAGCTGGAAATAACGTGAGGCCACACGCCATTCACCACTACATCAGATGTCTTGAGGCTGCATCCTAAGATGGCGTGAGGCTACACGCCATCTGTAACCGGACTGCACTCGAGAGCCCAATCGGTGCATGCCAATGTTGCTACTGAATGGCATGTGGCCTCATGCCATTTTCTACTTGGCCTAAAAGACTTACCATTTGAAGCCGAATGGAGGCCGTGACAATCGAGGCCGGACTCTCTGGTGAATGTGCATTGTGTGTGCAGCGGATCGTAGCAGCAAGGCTACTCTGCCACTTACAGTTGGAGAGTGGCGCTGAAATCTCCCGAGACGCCAAGTGGGCTACGTATGGGTGGCGGAGTGGGCGGCGGAGTTGGCGGCGAAGTTACAAACTGGGTGTGTCTTGAAGTGGACGCCGATGCACACGAGCACGATGCGAGCGCGAGTGTGATGCAAGCGCGAGTGGACGCCGATGCACACGAGAAACCTGTAGAGAAGTGAGCGTGATTGCGAGTGGGAGCGCGATGCGAGCGGGAGCGCGAGTGTGATGCGAGCGCGAGCGCGAGTGTGATGCGAGCGCAAGCGCGAGTGTGCGAGCGCGAGTACGAAGCAAAATGCAAAACCTAACCTCACACGCGCGAAATGTCACAACAGTTGGTAATCCCGCCACGTCACCATTCCTCGGACTTGGGCGCCACCATTAATTTCTGGATTGCCGCGCGCATGCAAGCACGCAAAATCCAAAAGAAATCCGCAACGTCATCAGTCCTCGGACTGCATGCACGCGAAATCCAAAAGAAAGATCATGATTGGGATATCATTTAATACCCTCGCTATATTTATACCATGCATGATTGGATATTCCAAAGCATCTTGTATTTCCAAAAATGGCAGATGTTCAGCTAAATAAAGAAATTCTATTTTTTTCTATTTTTCTCTCAAATCAATATTATAGTGTGTGGGCTCATGCAATTTTGAACCAAAGAAACCCAAAAAACGTTGGACCCAAAATATTTTGAAAAAACCCAAAAAACCCTAAACATTTTAAACCCAAAAATCCAGACGTCCTGTGGCGTTATTCCTTGAATGGCGTGTGGGCGCATGCCATTTTTAGGGCCAAATGCTGAATGGAGAAAAATTCCCTTTCAGTGCAAATGCTGCAAGAGGCAGATGCCGAGCACAAAGGACTGTAACTACCTCACATGACACAGATAAACTTTTCTCTATTTGGCAAAGATAAACTTTATAGCGTGTGGGCTCATGCAATTTTGAACCCAAAAAATGCACCAAAAAATTCTCGGCGTCATCTGGCGTTATCTCTTGAATGGCGTGGGGCCACATGCCATTTTCAGGGGCACATAGGAGTATATTCCTAGGATATTCTGACACGCGCGAGATTTTTTTGAGTTTTCTGGAGATCCAACCGTTAGATCGCAACTAGATTTTAAAGAATGGTATACAATGTCTTTCTTGATGACCCTGCAAAGAAGCATCTCGATCGGACACCACATGAGACCACACGAGCCTTACAATGTTTCAGGGGCATTTGCCATAGATCTGACCGTTATTTTGCTCCAAGATTTTACAGTTTGGTGTGCATTGACCTTTCCATCGACACTGCAAAGGGACATCACAATCAGATGCGGGATCACAAGAAACTAACTTCACTAACTCTGGTTTCACCAAGATCTACGTAAGGAGTTATGAAATGAAAGGACCCTCTTTATTGAAATGTGTTTATGGTCCTAAGGGCATTGTGACATATCAAAGGATTTTGCATCAAGTTCTGTATTTGCATGTTTATCAAGCTACTGAATTGCTAAACCCTAAACCCTAAACCCTAAACATGTGGCAAATGCTGCGTGAAGAAAGATGCCCTTTCTGGGCAAATGCTGTAAGAGGCAGATGCCGAGCAGATGTATCTCAGGCTAGCGAAGGGGACAAACGAAAGCTAGCTATAAACATGACGGGATGCAAATAGATTACTAGGCTGGTCCTGCGAAAATCAAAAACCATAATTGAAAACATTGAAAATGCAAAAAGAAAGGTTTATAATATTTTTGAATTTTAAGCAACCAAAGGAATGTAAGTAGGGCATGTGTTTGTAAGTTTAAAAATGCCTCAACCACTTAAATTCCCAAGTAAATAAAGCTGTTTCTATTTTTGGTATAGGTAAACTTTATAGCGTGTGGGCTCATGCAATTTTGAACCCAAAAATGCACCAAAAAATGATCGACTAGCATTATTCTTTGAATGGCGTGTGGCCTTATATTGCCATAAATGGACGTACACACACAGCATAATTATTCCTTTACACGGCGAATAATCTTGGCGCGGATCGCTGATATGGCATGGCAAAGTTCGAATCACTGACATGGCACAGCTGGATCGAGGCAAGGACATGATGTGACAAAGTTCAACCTCCGACAGCAAAGTCTAGAAGCTACTCAGTTTGAAATTTGTCAGAGGAATCATAAGATCTGGTTTGTCAGAGGATTTGATGTGACGTTCAAGCGTGTGTTATTTTTGAATTCTCGAACTCATTCCTAGGTCTATCATTTTTGTGCGCCGTGTTCTTGGTTCCGCTGAGCGTAGTGAGCGCTGCTTGTGTAAGCGGCATTGTGGGCTGTGGTTTATGCGTCTATGAGTGGTTGCGGCATTGCGAACGCCATTGCGAGCGGCAGTTTATGCGAGTGGCAGTTTGTGCGAGCGGCACTACGAGCAGTTGCGGTGTTGCGAGCGGCACTACGAGTAGTTGCGGTGTTGCGAGCGGCACTATCTTTGGTGTGGCTACCGCTTCCTCTTGATATTCGGCACTTGTGCTTCCTGGTATGTTCACCATGGAATGGCTTAGGACCACATTTAGAAATGGCATGAGGCCACATGCCATCTTGGGCCCTTGCAATTTCATGGCTAGCGTATTGTCATGTATGTTTTTACTTGCCTGCAGCTGTGTGTATATCAAGATGGCATGAGGCCTCATGCCAATTTTGTGAATGCAAAATTTCACGTGGGTGTCAATAGCATGTTTGAATAATGGCATGTGGCCTCATGCTATTGAGGTTGTTTGGTATGTTATGATTTAGGCCATTCTCCAATCATTTTTTGTATGGTTTTAACTTCTTTTCTGCACTTTCAGAATGGCCTTCAGGGTTGGGGAAAAGGTTTACATTTTGAATGGTGGGAAGAGAGTTGCAAAAAGGACCCTTGTGTCTATGGATCGGAACTTTGTTATACACTGTCAAAGGCTTGGGGAAGGCAATGCTGCTGTATCAGTAAAGACTGTCTTCGATGGGAATGTGGTCGCTATTGAACGAGGAGAGATGGTCGTCGGGGTAAATGTTGTTGTTGCCTTGAAAAATCTTCAGAAGAAAGCAGATGTTGGGGACAGCGCAAGTGCGACGCATGTTCCCTCCGTGGATCTTAAAAACCGTGCGACATAGATTCAGGCGAAGGTGTTTCTAAACAACCCCGAGGGGGAGGTGGTAGCTGAGGGCTTAGCCATAGTTGTCGATCCAAGAGATGCGGTTGCTAATCAAGAATTGGGCTAGGATGATATTGGAGTTGCGATTTTAGAGGTTGTTGACACAGAAGAAAACAGTCTGACTATTGGAAGCATTGTGCGGTGGAAATTGAGGCACTTAGTGTTTGAGAATGTGAAGGATTCACAATCAAACACCACTACAACTGATGACAGAACATTTCTTCATGGGAAAAGAAAATACACCTTCCTAAAGCGCAGCCAAAGGGATCTGAGCAACGAACCGAAAAGGCAGAAAATGGCGATGGAGGTTCGAATGGTCTCGACAGTTGCTTGTTGCAAGAGGAGGTGCTGTCAACATGCTGATTGGGATGCTATTGAAGAGGAGAGAGCAAGATACAAAACATTGTCCTGGAAGGCAGCTCGCAATTTTGTGTATGAGGCATTACGGTCATCTGTTGATGCTTCAGAACATCAGGTGGGGGGCATGGTCTTCCAGAGGGGTTTGGTATGCATGAAGGCATGGAGAATCATTTATGGAGTCCCTCGAACCACATTTTATAGAATCAAAACTGAGTTCGAGGAACAAAGGGTTCAACAGGCAGTCCATGGGAACGACGGTACTCAAAAAACCAGGGGTCATGTTGTATATGGAGAAGCAATCTTCAAGAGGTTTGTCGAGACATGTAGCGAGCAGCAACCACATAAAACCCGCCTCTTGGAAGATGGAACTCGAGACACCCAACGAGTTCTCCCTTCCATGTATACCAAGGGGGCCATATTGGAAAATGTGAATCGGGAACTCCAGAGTAATGGCTACAGGAAGCTGAGCCAATCTAGATTTAGTCGATTGTGGAGCAACAGGTTCAGGGATGTGAGTATAAGAAAGTACTCCAGCTTTTCAAAGTATGACGAGTGCACTGCTATCAAAATGGCTTTGTCGAAGAATTCTTGCATCGCTCAAGAGCGAGAGACGTTAGTTAGAAGGCGGCTCGACCACAACATCGAGCAGAGAAGCTGCAGGACTGCATATTATCATAACAGGATTCTCTCCATGGAGAGACCTGACTCTTACCTCTGCATCATCCACGACAAAATGGACCAGAAAAAGACGTGCTTACCTCGACTCAATCCTGCCCCCAAGGCAATCTCTTCATCCATGCAACTGCCTGTGTCTCTGTTTGGCATAATCGCTCATGGGCATGGTGCCCAGAACTATGGGAACTTCTTTGTACCTCTATGGGGTGGCAGGGGTGCAAACATGATGATTGCGTCCCTAGCAAAACACTTAAGGTCTCTGCAAAGTGCGCAGACTGAGCTGAACGGCCAACCCTTGCATAAGGCCCTTGTCAATCGAACCCCATACAGGGTTCAGCTGGAGGAGGAGCAAAGGCTTGCAGTATCGCGTGGGGCCCCATGCCATCCCAGTGAATATGTTGGCCGTCAGATTGTAGGGTTATCACGTGAGGCCTCATGCCATTCCGACGAGGCTAGTCGCCCGGTGAATGCACAGCCTCATCCAAACGAAGCAGAATCTCAAGGAAGTTCTTGCGGCCGATGTGGCCTTCCACCCCATCTTCTGCTCCAAACAGACAATGCTGGCAGTGAGAACAAAAACATGTACGTCTTCGCGTACTTGGCGATGTTTGTTGCCAAAGGCATATTTGAAACGGTTACACTTGGCTTTCTCATGGTTGGGCACACTCATGAAGACGTCGATGCCATGTTCAGTCACCTGGCAGAGTCCCTCCAGCGATCCAATGTCCTCACCCTCCCACAACTCTACGATGAATTCCAAAATTGCATCAAAGGCACTGTTGAAGCTGCACTTGTGACAGAGGTTCCAAACTTTAAGGGGTTTGTAAGAGGCTACATTAGGGATGGATCCGAAATGCTGATTGGCCACTCCAAGCCTCTTCAGTTTCATTTCAGCATGCGTGACAGTGCTCCAGTGATGAGGTACAAGATGAGAGAATGGGACACAGTGTGGCTGCCAGTGGACGGCATTGAACTCTTCAAGAGAGATCCCATAACTGGGGAACCTATGATTCCTCAGGGTTCCCCACGGCCGATGCACCCGGATGGACTCAAAGACCAGGAAAGTATAGTGGCCGGGATTAGACAGCATATTGCCTTCTGGAAGAGGGGGTTGGTGTTTGGTGGAGAATCCTATTTTCAGAGGTGCAAGCCTTTGCTCGAATACTGGGAGAAGATTATATCTACTATCCAAAATGGGCCGATTGTATATGAAGAATTGGAAGAGTCCTTTTGGCCAGAACCCAGAGCACCAGATAGTAGCGGAACAATGTCCTCTGGAAATGCAGTGACAGATAACGATGTTGAGGATCACTATTGTGGGCCGAGGAACAAGAAGCCGGATTCAGCATTCAATCCAGTACAGGTCTGCAAAGGAATGGTCATGCTTGTTAGACCCAGTAATAAAAAACAAATGATATGGGTGGGGCGCTGCATCACTGATGCAGAGGAGGACGCGGAAACTAACTCCTTCAATGTAACTGTGGAGTGGTTCAAGCCAAGTTCTGGATATACGAAGGATTGCCTAGAAAAGAGATGGGTGCTGAATCCAAGGGATCCCAGCATGAGCATATCGGTGGATAATGTTGTGCATGGTTGGATGCGGAAGCAGAGTGCCATCATCACCTTGCCAGACCATGCAAGAGATGCAGCAAGAGCATTCATAACCCGAGTTCAAGGTGAGATTCATTAATATTCCTTTACTAAGTTTCTAATGTATTTTATTTCAAGGTGAACAATCCGAATCTGAATCAGAGGAGGCTTGATATAGTGTGTGAGGTAAAACAAAAATGATGTGACATATGCATTTACCAATCACACGTGCATAAATCTAATAATATGGCGTGTGGCCCATATTAATGGCACATAAACCTATATTGTGGGCTTACGTGCTTTATGTACCATCATTCCCTTGTAGCGTGTGTGTTGGTTTCCTTTTATAACACAACGAACTCCATATTTTAGGGTGAAGAGCGTTCTCATGGCAAGCACAAAATCTGTAGGTGAGGCAGAAAAGGAGACGGAGAAGGAGATAGGTGAAGATGTAGAATATATAAGTCTTCCAAACTCCCCGTACTATACTCCAGGTGATCATTTTTCTGAACAAACGGCAACATTAACAACTATCGAGAACGCCCCAGTAACGTCAAAGACAACAATCCAAAGCAAAACAACTGACCCGGAGAAGGATGATAGTACCGCTGAGAGTACCAAAAAGGAGGTGTCCACTAGCACTTAGGCTTATAATGGCGTGTGCCCTCATGCCATTTACTTGATCACCAAATACCTTTTTCCCTTTGCACTAGTATATCTTAATACCGGTCTGAGAAATAGAATGGCATGTGCCCTCAGGCCTTTTACTAAATCACCTTTGAAAGAAATGCAAGCCTCTATGTCGTAAAAAAAAGGTACTAGAGAAATTCCTTAATAATATGAATGTTATTTAGTTTCATGAAAATTTCAAGGGTCAAATGAGTTAAATGACTTCTCCAGACTAGCAATGCCTCTTGCTACACCTTCACAATTAGATTCGTTAGAAAAAGATAACATTGAATAATATCTAAATGTTCTCACCATTAAGTTATATGTCTGGCTAATAGGAATGACGTTCATCTTGGAAAGCTCACCACACGCTTAATGAACAAACAAATAGTGTGTGCGCGCATGCCATCGCTCTTCTTTAGCTTCAGATTCAGATTGTTCACCTTGACAATGAGATTTATTATACAACCAGATGGACTCAGTCTGGACATAAAGTCACCGCGCTAGTCACCATGCCCCAGATATGTCTAGCCCCTGGACAAAAAACATATAATTTCACGTCATTTTCAAATACTTGAAAATTTGTACCTAATCCCATTTTACTGAATAAATCCCACTTTAACGAAATAGAGCTTACCAGTTCTTTTTTCAGATTGTTGCTAGAGATTTTCAAGGGCTCGTTTGATTCACTGAGCTCAAGCTCCAGTTTGACACACCTGGTTTTAATGAAAATTTCTTAAGACCTATCTATAATTGAAGAAAAATCCTTCAACAGACAATACTGTTGTAACATTATTTTCAATTTTCCAATAATGTGTCACTTCCTATAAAAAGGCTTTTATATCGACTTTAATTATTTTCCCGCCATAGCTACAAACCCTAGTTATATCTTACGGATCTAGGGTTTTGCGCTCTGTTTCTCTGTTCTCGCGCGATGGTGGGGATGATGGCGATCGACAGCGTCGACACGAATCTCCTCTTGGTGGAGGCCTCTAATCTCGCCGCGCATCCAGGTATTGCATTCTTGTCTCTTCTCCCTTTCACCCGCGCATTTGCCAGGTGCCCTCCCTGAGAGCTCTGTGTCGGATTTCCTCGCGAAATATCCGTTTCCAGTTCTCTTCAGGTAAGATCTCTGGTTGTTGTGGGATTTTTGCGATCGAATTCGTCTTGTTGGACAGCGTTCTATCTACTGCAGAAACTCCAGAGCTAGTGAGTGCTATTGTTAATGCTGTCGAGAAGATCTTACAATCGCCGTTTGGACACAGCATGCTTATCGGAGTACTCGTAAGCTCCTTCCTCGTCTTAAAGCTTACGATTCTAACCTCCTTTTGCGTTAGCCTTATGCCAATGCTGGTTTAAACGCGGGATCTCCACAGATTCGTCGTCTTGCATGCTTCTCCGTGAGTAGGAACTTATGCTTTCACGTTTCGTGTTCACTGCCCTTTTTTTTCTCTCCTTGGATTCCTGGCAGATAACGAAGTATCTGGAGGATGGTGATTCAAGTTCTGTTCAAACAGCAGCGGATGCTGGCATCATGGACCCGTTACTGAGCACTTTATGTGACGAGTAAACAAGCATACTATGTGTGTGAATGACGTCTCACGTTTGTTGGTTTTCTTGCAGGGACTCGACCGTGGCAAAAGAAGCCTCAGATGCTATTGAGAATCTAGCAAAATCAAACGCTGGACTTGTACGTAGTCCGTAGTCTCGTTATAACTCTCTAGCTGACTGGTGAGATTATAGGAGATCATTTTTGGTGCGAGCCAGAACAGCCTCAAGGAGCTCGCAATTCACGGATCATCTTTGGTATGTCCTGACCAGTCGTTATGTATTAATCACCGGGTTCGTTTTCATGCAGGTTCAAATCCGAGCGTTGTCTCTGGCAGCACGAATCTTCGGACTATCGGATGTAGCGGCAGCGGCAGTCCAAACATCTGGGATCTTGTTCGTTTTAGAAGGTCAACTAAAAAATTCTAGTGATACATTGGCTCAACTGAACGCTTTCGAAATTCTGAGCGAGGTATTTTTCCCTTTCTTTTTTTTTTACTTGTTGTTTCCTTAACGTAATTTGATCTGTAGCTTGCCGAGACACCTACTGGTGCGAGACTTCTACTTGCTGGTACATTCGTTTCTCAGCTCGTTTTCTGGATCCAGTGAGCTTGTTAATATGTTTTCCTCTCTTCTAATAGACTCTAATACTTTTTATCTCATTCAGGAATGCTGAAGTGGATAGTATGGTGCGTTCCCGCTCGATGCAAGTTGCGTCTAGATTGATAAAAACTATTTCAGAGCCTGGTACGCCACATAAAATGATTGTCACTTGAGCAGTTTTTGTTTGCATGTAGATGCACTGCAAATCATCGATGCAATTGGCAACTGCCTGGGGCGTGTGGAAAATCTCGCGAGAAGTTCGGAAAGGTGGGACAAGGATGAAAAGGACGCTGCACTAGATGCGCTTGGTCAGATTGGATCATGTGCGTAAGTCGTTTCTTTTGTCTGTTGTTTGGATTTGACTACTCTTCTCCCTCTCTTTTCTTTTTTGTCCTTTTAAATTGTGTGAAATAGTTTCGCATGGTGCTCAAGTCCTTCTGCTCCGCGGTGCGAGGCCACCAGCGCTTTATGTTGTCCATTCGGCTTTTAAACCAGAGCTGGTAGGCTTTTAAAGTTTCCTTTTCTGTTGCAAAAACTAGTGCTTTCCTACAGGCTGGTATTCATGCTCTGGCGTTAATCGCAGGATCCGAAAGGGAAGATGTTCTACTGAATGAACAAGCTGAAAACGTTCTGCGCGATCTCATCTTTGACGCCATCCATGTATCTTCGCAGAAGACGCTTTCGGTAAGCCGGCCTTCTCCAACCGACTTTAATTCCTTTGTGCTCGTTCAGAATTCCCTTCTTCACCTCCTCAAACAAACGGCCGAGTTGCGTGAAGCTGTAAGTGCGAGACCATCAACTTTCCAAAACTGAATACGTCAAACAATGTTATTGCAGGTGTATAGGCTCCTTGTCCCGCTGGCTTCCAGAACGTGGTGCCTGCTGGAAGTCAGCTCCAACGATGGCTTGGTCGATTTCATCGTCGACGCGCGTATCGAATCGAGCAAACAAGGTAGTTATTTTTCTCTCCACGGGTCGTGGCAAGAGCTGAAGTTCAATGCACACCACAGGCATGGAATGGAGGCACGCTTGCTGTGCTGCTCTGGCCACCGGATTGAGACAAGCCATCCTGTCAGTGCGTGGCGATACACTGGAAAAGGTTCGTCTCTTTTTTTCTCATAGCCTCTTTGTTTGTCTTATGCGTGTTTGTAGCTGAATGAGGCAGCTCGCAGGGGTCCTTACCTGTCCAAGGGCCACGCACAAGCGATTCCAGTGGTCGCCACCCAAGAGAGGTTTTAAATGGTATATCTTTTATAGCAGAAACACTGGTCTTATATCAACTCGTTTGTATCAGTGAAGCCCGGCTTGGATCATTGCACGTACACTGCACTATCTCCGTTTTGTCATTCCTAGCACTGGGTACGCTTTAACTTTCTTCTTTTTCTTTGTTCGTTCTTTTCTTCGCAAGGCCGGTGGTAGCTCGTTTTTATCTGCCGCTTGAATCTCTTTCTTTGTCGCGGGGCTCGTTATGTCAAATTGGTCCCCCACAAGGTTTCCTTTTCTATCGTCTCCATTGACATGAGCTGACAATGTGCTTGAGCGCCAAGAGAAACGAGCAAAACATTACCATCTGCAAGGCAAGAAGGACGATGTGAAAACTACCACCCGGAGAATTGGTACCTGAAACAACACAAGGCTTATACAAAGCGGGTGGCGATAGCAACACCTCGAGACGAGAGAGCCTCTGGAAAGTTTTGGGCGATGTTTTGGAACACGTATGAGAGTGGGCGATAGACTTTACCTCGGCTGACGAGTTTGAGACTGCGACTCCACTGGCTTGAGCGCAAAGGTCTCGCCGGTTTTCTTGTTCTTCATAACGTAGAGCTGACAAGAGAGAGGAATTTGTGTGTGGAAAAGCTCGTTAGAGCGAAACTAACCAAATGGGAAGTGGACTCTCACCTCGTCAATAACTTTAAAAACTTTGAGATCGTCTGTGCTATCACCGCCAACATCGTGGCCGAGGACCACCACGTCTTTTAGTGCCGCTGACGGTGGCTGTGTGGCACATCGAGGCAAACGAATTAATACAATGATATAATGATCATGCATTTGCTTACGTGGTTTTCCGGTAACAGCTTCGAAGAGGGTGTCGCGTCCTCCACACTCCAAGACATTCCCTGGAGCGGTAAAACACAAAGATAGTCATGGATGATAAGCACGCAAAACACGTCTTACGTTTGCCTTCATCTGCGTCATCGTGGAAGGCTGTGCCACATTGTTCTAAACAAAAGGATAAGAAAGCATCAAACGGAAGTTTGAGAATACGTACGGTTTTTGTTTTAACTTGCACTGGATCTTCGGCACTGTTCTTCAGCGCCAGCTCGGGATGCTCCTAGTAGAAGATAACGAATCAAATTATTGCTTCTCGCATCCATCTGACTTACTAAATGATTATATACCTTTCTAATCTTCTTCGCTTCTTGCCTGGTGAGAACAAACTCCGACAAATCCACCTCAACCTGTGAACTTCCATGGTATAAAGTAAGAAATCACACAATGACACGCTACCTTATATTCGACTGATATTGTGTTCCCAGTCGCAGCTTTATGAACCGCGACAATGATGTCACATATCTCTTCTACTTGGATGCTAGAGAATAAGTAATCGTACTCCTGCACCGATAAACCTTTGTCAAAAGAGTAGCGACAAAATGTAAAAGGAAGCTACAAGACCTGCGGGCAGCACAAGATGAACTGATGGCTATACTTGCTCCGTACGATGTGCACGACAGCACAAATGTCAATCCGGCGCTTGCACTGCACCGTGAGCCTGCTTTTAAAGTTGTAGACCGCCAGGTTACTCACCACCATCACTCGAGGTTGGACAGCCCCCTTGTTGTTGATTTTCTCAACCCAGCCACTGTACTGTATCTCCTCGTCGGTAGATCCTGGAAGAAAACCACATCAACAAACAAGTTTAATCTTTTGTACCAAGTTGAGCTGCGGCAGCCGAAAAATGCCGGGTCCCCTGCCACTTCAGATGATCATGGCTCGTGGCTTCACCAGAGGTAGACCCCTGTAAAAAATAAAACACGAGAACGTATCAAAGAAATGGATCTGGCAAGAAACTTACGGAGAGCCTCGTGAGTTCCTGGCAGCGCGCCATGTCGGGAGAGCCACTCGTAGCCGCGAGGTGTGCGTAATTCACATGATGCTTCACCTTCGCCTTCCAAAGCTTTTGAAACTTTTCCCGGATGGCCAGCCGTAGGATTCCGTCACAAGCCACGGCCCGGATTCCGTGTCGTAAAAAGTCGCAGAAGGCCCATAGCTTCGAATCTTCTGTACGTCTGCTTGACCGATTCAATGCGTGTACTACCTCGCTTCGCTTCCACAGTTCTTTTTGAGTGTTCATCTGTTAAACAAGAGCTGTCAGTTGCTTGTAGCTGCTAATAACTCGGATCAATGCGAACTGTTCCTTTTCATGCAGCTCCCATGATCTTCACATGTCGCACCCCTTATATAAAGACTACGGCTAAAAAAAAACGCTTCAGAGTCCACCTTTATCAGTGATGTGCTTCTGCGTTTTCTTCTGCGGACTCGTCCCGTGTATGAACTCCGCCAGGGGGTCCCTTTGTGAGAAATACAAGCTGGGGGAGGAACTCGGCCACGGCGCGTCTGGTGTAGCGCGAGTCTGCATAGACAGGATCACAGGTGAGGAGCTTGCTTGCAAAAAAATCACAAAAATAGAACACTTGCACCAAGATGAGGTCGGGATTCTCAAGCAGCTGTATGGCCATCCAAACATAGTGAAGCTGGAAGCAGCATTCAGCGATGAAAAGGAGACTTACCTTGTCATGGAGCTCTGCAGAGGAGGTAGCCTGTTCTCGAATGGAAGCCTTTTGAGTGAGATGGAAGCTGCTCAATTGTGCAAGAACCTGATGGAGGCCGTCAAGTTTTGCCACTCCAATGGAATAATTCACAGGGATATCAGCCTCAAGAACATCCTGCTGGGCGACAACTGCTTCAAACTAGCCGACTTCGGACTTGCAGCACACTTCCAGCCCGGAGAGTATCTTTCGGATCTCATAGGAACTCTCTGCTACATGGCCCCCGAAGTTTTCAAGCGGAGATACAGCAAGGAAATTGACATCTGGAGCTCTGGCGTCGTTATCTTCGCAATTCTCAGTGGAAACTTCCCCTTCCATGGCAACACCTTCAAATCGACTATACACGCGATCGAAGCGGCCAGGATTGATTTCGACCCGGAGTATTGGTCCAATGCTTCACCTTCAGTAAAGGATCTTATTAGAGGAATGCTCCACCAAGATCCAAGGAAGAGGCTTACTCCAGAGCAGGTCCTCGATCACGACTGGGTCGTACATCACACCAGCGACGAAGCCAGGAGTTCGCTTGCAACGATCAACACGCGAAGATACTTCGGCTCCAAATCAGAGAAGAACTCCTCAAGTTTTTCGTTGTCCCAGGTAGCCAGAGATCTGATAGTGTGCGCGAAACTTATACTCGGGCTCATTCCCAATTGAAGGCGTTGTATTAAGATAAATACTTTGCTATCCATGGAAGATCAAGGCACTCTCTTAACGCGAAGGAAACGTCATCACTAGCCAGGGACGGGCGTCAGCATTGGAAAATATAAACACAGAGAGAACTCCACTACCTGGGGAAGTTTAATTGAAGTTTCTGCAGCCTGTGCCTACTCCCCGTTTCACAGAGTAGCAGCCGACACTCCCCGAGTTTGCACCTGAGTTTCACGAGTTACACGTGAACACGGAAAACAAATTGTACCCGATGGAGAGTAGAACGTCTTTGTCTGGGGGTTGCTCGCCATTGTTAGAGCACAAGAGACTGTGCGCTCTTGAAACCTGGAATCATGATTACTGGCTAGATGATAGCTGATGTATATAATATCATGTACATACTTGCTCAAAAGTTGTTTCAACCATGCCGGTCCTGTGATACTCGTAAACCATAGCAACGAGAAATATTTTTGCATGCTTAGAACACATTCGCATTGCCTAAGGAAAGAATGTTAGTAACAAAGCAAAGCTTTCTAAGTCGACGACCTGAACATGCGGTGCCTGGAACATTTCCGTAACAGCGGCCTCCACGTCGGCCATTCCAATCAATCTAGTGTTGGATTCTGAGCAACGGTCAGGACATCCGAAAACATTGCATGTACATCTACCTTCCAAGTTTCCAGATTTTTGTCGGCACTCCACAAGCTCTGCAGCCCTACGGCAGAGCTCCAACGCTCGTCGTGCATCACCAGATACAGCAGCAACCTCCAAAACACAGTTCCGATGAGAACAAATTGTCAGGCGTCCCTGTCGTTACCTTGCGTGAAGCAAACTCTACTGCTGGCTTTTCAAACGCCTCAGTCCCTGATAAACGGAAACTAATAATCTCCTGTAGCTGAATGTACGAATAGGGACTAAAAGACACTCTCTGAAGGCCCATTCTACTGGCAATTCGTGGTAGCAAACGCTCAGGCAAATCGATCGTATTTGCAATTCCTAAACAAAAAAGCCTTGAGTCTCAGCAGAATGTATTCAAAACGTACCGATGACCATAAGACGCGAGTTTGGTCGGCAAGGCCAGTCAAAAAGATTATAGAGAACCTGCGAGTAACCGTAGAATGTTCAACGATTTGATGAAGTAAAATCTTACGGATTGTGAGCGCGTAACCAGAAGATCCAATTCATCGACCAAAAGAATGCAGGGTCGACTATCGACCCCTCCCAAAGATTTGCAGTTCGAAAACCGTTCATCGAGTAGCTGCAGTGCCCTCTTCCAGCTCAATCGCTGGCCAGTCAGAGCTTCATGAAGAACCTGAAACTCTGTATGAAACACCTAGAATAAGTCAAGCTGCGCAATTACCGTGTATGTTTGCTCCGGCGACGTGAGACGCAGCCCGTTCATTGCCACAAACCGAAATGGCTGGATTTCCTTCGAGCTTAGTTTCTTCTCCATCCGCCTCATGACATCCAAAACAGTAGCTGTCTGTTAGGAACATTAATGCCATGACATCAACATTAATCACATGCATTGGAAATTTATCATACCTTTCCAGTTCCTGGGACACCGCTGATGTAGAGACATTTTCCAAGATTCTCCAACCCTTCTTTTAGAGCATCCGTTACAAAAGCTTCAATTTCCTTGCATTCCCTGATTCACGAAGATCAGAACTACGACCAGAAATCTAAAACGAATACGCGTACTTTTCACGACAAGGCAAAGAGCCTGGAGTTGTTGAAAGTGAAAGTGCAATCTTTGCCTTTTCGATTTCAGTCAAATCCTTTCCACTGTCTTCGGGAAAGATCTTTCGCCGTAAAACCTCAGATCCAGTGACTTCTGTATGAGACTGATATAACAAAATAAAAATCTTTTGCATCGTAAAGCAGCCTACATTTACCTTTCTTTTCGGTGTTTTGTTCGGTGTTTTGTTTGGAGTGGAAGACCTCCGCTTCTTGTTCGAAGCCTTACTCTCGTCGTACTCTTCGAAGTCGTGGTCAGCCTGCGTTATGTGTAAAAACCAACAACCTTCTAGATCAACGTGTACCTCCTCTACCAAGTCGACAATTCTCTTAAAAGTGTGCCACTTCATGTCATACTCATACTCGCAGTAAAACACATCATCCCCTTCGTTGCTAGCTTTAGAAAAATCTTCTGGGCAAAAAACATAGCAATGCCTGAGAATCGATTCCACCTGTGAATGAAAACGAAAGCAAAAAAATCATAAAAAAAATCCTTTGGAGCGAGCACCTCATTGTGATCGACATGTTTCGTGCGAAAAAGTTCTCTACTTCCATTGTGCGGCTGCCTGCCTGAAGCAGTTTCCTCGGGCACAAGATACCATCTCCCAGAAAACCAAGGTGAGCCATCAGCTTCCATCCACAGCCTGAAGAACAACAAAAGAAAAAGATGAAGTTAGCGAGCTGGTCTTCACAAGTTTTTTTTTTCACCTTTCGATACGAGCAGCCCAAAGCTCCTTAGCCAGTAGTCTCTCTCGCGCAGTTCTATGCCTCCGCCGACTTGGTTCTTCCCCCACCGCTTCTTTCTTCTCACACTTGAAACAAATCCAATCTCCTTCTGGGACTTCTTCCAACGGAGGCTCCAGGCAGCCGAGATGGAAGCCACCGAGACAAGCATCACACTCGATCATGACCTCTCCTCCAACTTTCCCACACACCCTACAATCTTCCACTTCCTCGTCAGACTCATCACGCTCAGCGGACTCTAGCTTCCTGACGTAGACATCCTCCCCAACCTCAAACACGCCATCGTTCCATTCGATCCTAGAAACATACTTTCTATCGCCATCCCTGCTCTTTCTCCTCGATCTTGCCCTTAGCAGCACAGGCGAAAATCCAAGATCGCGCTTCACAGAGCGCGGGGCTGGAGAGAGGCCGAGTGATTGCGGAGATTTGGGTGATGGATCGCAGTGCGAGCTGGGAGACGCAAACCTGGGCGACTGGCGACGGGGAGCCGGCGGCGTCCCCGCATTCCTCCCCCGCATTGTCTGTCGAGAAACCCTGATAAGCCCTAAATATTTCCCGCCCAAAGTAATACATTCTAAAATGGTCGCTCTCAACAGACGTTTTACGATAAAACACAAACTTGTTCTGTGCAGGAAATTCGTGGAACAGCTTTCAGCAAACATCACCAAAGGTACACTAGCATTAAATAAAAATGATTTTCCAGTGCGAAGAAATAATAATCACAAGTCATCAAGCCATGATCCTCTTGAGCCAGCTGTTCTGTACTAGATGCAGCTACCAGCAAGCACGAAAAAAAACAAACAAAAACACGTAGGAATGACAAATCGGATGATGTGCGGACGTGCAATGATCCAAGCTGGGCTCCTTTCTTGCGAGTGCAGAATTTAGGCTGGACAAAACTTGATGAAAGGCACTGCTATAAGAGACATACCATTTAAAACGTCTCTTGCTTGGATGTGGTCCTAACACCTGCGAGCTGAGAAAGAAGAGAAAGGGTCAATTGACAACAAAAAGTAAACCTTTTCCTGTGTATCGCCACGCACTAGCAGGATGGCTGCCTCAATCCGGTGGCCAGAGCACACCAAGCGTGCCTCACCTGTGTGTATTGAATCCCATAGAGAGACAGAGAGAGCAATTACCTTTCTCGTCGATGAACTCGACCAAGCCATCGTTGGAGCTGACTTCCAGCAGAAGCCAGTACGACAATTGAGGAGCCTATACACCTGCAATAACATTCTTTGAAGTAAATGCTTTTCGAAAGGTTAGTTGATGGTCTCGCACTAACAGCTTGAAGCAACTCACGACTTACCTTAAGCGTCGTCTGTGGAGATACATGGATATGAGATCGCGCAGAACGTTTTCAGCTTGTTCATCCAGGAGAACATCTCAATGCTGCGACTAACGCATGAACAGCAGCCTGCAGGAGAGCGTTTTTGCAACAGAAAAAGAAAATTTAACAGCCTACCAGCTCTAATTAAAAGCCGAATAGACAACATCAGGTGCCGGTGGCCTCACACGGCGAAGCAGCAGGACTTAAAAAGGATAAAAATAAAAGAGAGACAAAAGAGTAGTCAAATCCAAACAACAGACACTAGAAACGACTTACGCTGACCAAGCGCATCTAGTGCATTGTCCTTTGCATCCCTGTCCCATCTTCCGAACGTCTCGCGAGATTTTCCATGGTCATCCCGAGAGGCGTACCAGACTTCAGCATTCCTGAGTGAGCTTAAACTGTATTAGAGACAATTAGAAGAGAACGACCTCACTAGATCCAAAAAAAACGAGTGAGAAACGAATGTACCAGTAAGTAGAAGCCTTGCCCCAGTAGGTGTCTCAGCAAGCTACAACCAATACCGTTAGGAAACAACAAGTGTTTGACAATAGAAAAGAAGATATACCTCGCTCAGAATTTCGAGTTGGGCCAGAATTTAATAGTTGGCCTGCAAAACCGGTGCCGCTGCCGCTACATCCGACAGTCCGAAGATTCGAGCTGCCAGAGATAATGCTTGGATTTGAACCTGCAGGAAAACGAACAACGGATCAGGAGAAACCAAAGATGATCTATGTCTAGAGAGCTATAACGAGAACTACGTACATGTCCAGCGCTTGGCTTTGCTAACTTCTCAATGGCTGCTTTTGCCACGCTCGACTCCCTGCAACAAATCCAGCAAACGTGAGCGTCATTCACACACCTAGTATACCGGTTGCTGTTTGCACAGAACTTGAATCGCCATCCTCTAGACACTTAGGCAGGTATCCAAGGAGGAAAAACAAGGGCAGTGATTAGATAGCAATACGAACGTGAAAACATAAGTTCCTACTCACGACCATGGATCATGCATGAAGTTGTGGAGATGCCGCGTTTAAACTAGCATTTGCATAAAGCTAACACACAAAAAAAAAAAATACAGAGAAAATTAAAATCATAGCATGAAGGCGAGGAGGGAGCTTACGAGGATTTTGATAAGCATGCTGTGTCCAAACGACCTTCTCGACAGCATTGCTCTCACAAGCGCTGGAGTTCCTGCGGTGAATAGAACCAAGTAGACGAATTCAATTGCATTCGATCCCACAAAGAAAGACACAGAAATCTTACCTGGAGAGAACCAGAAACGGATATTTTGAGAGGAAATCCGACACAGAGCTCTCGGTAAGGGCTTGTGGCAAATGCATGGGATTGATCGTGACAACAATGCAATACCTGGAAGCATGAAGACATTAGAGGCCTCCGCCAAGAGGAGATTCATGTTGATGCTGTCGATCACCATCATCCCTGCCATCACGCACTAATAAGTGGGGGGATGCTCTTGGAGACATGGTTAACAAGTCATGGGATTGGGATTAAATAAAAATATTTGATGTAAGCATTGAACTTGTTTATGGGTGGTGGAGTAGTGAATAACCAACTCCTTTAGGTGTTATAGGCTAAAGGATCCTGAAATCACAACAATTAGATAATATCAAATTTGAGACTGAGTCTAAGTTTAAGTTCAAAGCTGAGTTTATACCAAAATCTGAAATTGGGTCCGAGACCAAGTTTAAGATCGAATCTGAGATTGAGTTTGAGATCAAGTCCAAAATTAAATTTAAGATTGAGTCCAAAACTAAATCTATATTAATACAAGCCATGGGGTGAAAGTTTAAGCAATTGTTTCCCAAAGGGGGCAACTTACAAAGGGTTCCAAAAGTATAGTAAAGATAATGACGTTCAAAACCCACTTTTGAAAGAACTCTTTAGCAGTGCTTCTTAACCGAGTTATGATTAAGATTGAGGGTTAGTACCCTTGGGTGAGACTGAATATAAACTTAAGGGGTGTTAAAAAGGCTCCTCAAAGAAATGTTTAAAAGCAACTTCCACTCTCAGAAAGGAAATCAACTATAATGTTTCTGACTCATGTGGAGTGGTGCTCCCACTTGAGTATTATACAATTCATTAGTCCTTGCTCTTTCCTAGGGGCTTGGGCTTTTTTTTCAAGATGGAAATAAGGGAGTAAGGGTATTTATATTGGGTTGTTAGGCCACAATGTTTCCCCTTAGGATGTTGAAGTAAAAACATCAAAAATTTGAGATTTAGAGGGTTTTATGATCAAATCTTATTTACCAAAGGATATTAGGAATATAAAGTTTTGGTGAGTGCAATTACACCTTAAGAGAATTTAGGAATTTATAAATAGATGGGTAACATTTCATTTTTAGTTGATAGTTAATTAATCCATCCGCATCATGTTCTCTGCGCAACTGAAATGTCTCATACTGCCGAGCTGATCCCTTGGTAGTGAATAGTTAAATCCAAGTAGGATGAGGTAAATTGGCAAATTGGTTATTAAATATGGAATGAGAAACTTGAAAATTTACTAAATATGAAATGGTGTTAATTGTAAATCATGACACAAAAACAACATTATAGTGTTCAAGACACTCTCTACATTTTATAGACATGCCTTTTGAGTAGATTTAGGCACTTATCATAAATAGCATATGGAAATAAGACACATATAAAGCATGATACCAAGGGTTTTTTAGTGAATACGATAAATTATTATCTCAATATCATGGGGGTTTTTAACACTAATAATTGCAAACCAACAACATAAGTTTTTCATCATTATATCAAATATGCTTAACTAAATGACAAATTAAAACTTCCTTCTTTAGTTTTTTCTTGTCTAAGTGCATATGTGATGATCAATTTCTTAATTAACTTAGGTGGAAATTGATAAAAGGTGCAACAATATTGATTTTCTACCATTATAGTAGTAAAAGAAGAATATTTGAAAAGACTCACCAATAGATAATTTTTGATACCTACAATCATATTTACAACATTTTTTCAATGGTTTAAAACCCTGAAACTCAAATCCCACTTCATTACTTTTAGCACAAGGATGCTCCATAGTTAACTTGTGGTAATTCATCACATGCACTATAGTTTCAAAAGAAGTTTTAAATGTTTTAAATTCATTAAATATGCCATTTATTGAAGCATAAATAGATTTTAATTACGGTTCAAGATCACACTTTATAAAATCTGGGTGAGAGTCTCCACATTCTTCCCTTGTATGGTTATAAAACCTTAAGCTCTAAAGAAATCATAATATAACTAAAAGATTTTTTGCATTATTTTACTGGGATTAAATTAGTTCAATACCAAATTATATGAAACATATTTATAACATACTTTATTTCTCAAAATAGTTTTTTCTCAAGTTTAATATTTACTTTTTTAATCAGTTAATTGACTTGATTCAAATTTCATTTAATATATGGTTTCTAGTTGTGTTTTAATCCTTTTTATAAAACCATATTGATAGTGGTTTTTAAATATTTAGAGTATGGTTTATTTATTTTTGTTTGCTTAAGTAAACTTATAGGAGGACTAGGATGGTAGTGAATATACCTAAAATATTCTTGAATATTCTAGGATATTCTACCATCTAACGGTTATTATTCATTTAAATTAATCTTAAATTTATAATTTATAAACTTTCTTAAACCCTTTTTAGTATATTATTTTTTATTCTATCATCTAGTGGTTGATATGAAATAAGATTAATCTTGTATTTACAAATTACAAACATGCTTATAATTATAAACTTTATTTGTTCAATTGGATTAATAAGAAAAATATATTTATAGGTTTAGTATATTAATTATTAAGAATAGGTTTACAAGTTGGTTTAAATTGAAAATTAATTGGATTGTTAACTGGTTCTTACTCAAAATAATAGTGTGATCCAAAATGTAAACCACAATAAACTATGAGGAAATGTTGTATTCATGTCATTGAGGTACTCTTCTAAATGTGTATTATGTGGCAAATTATGGAGCATTTAAACCTCCAATACATATGTCATAGCATCCCATTGGTACACTATATAAACTCTATAAACTCATATATAGTGGAGTTGAGTATAACTTTAAGCTATTGATACTAGGTCATGGGATAAGTATTTGATAAATATTCTTCTATAATTTTAAGCAGAGTTTCCCTAAAGGGTTCGTTGGGCTTTGTGCTCAGTAAAAGGAATTGTATTAAACATTACAGTAAATTATTATAACATTTAGTTTAATATACAGCAATTGTGTTTCATACAAAGGATCAAGAACAAATTACACTACTTGCAGATTCAATGGCAGTTCCACTTAATGTTCCTTCATATATTAGCCTATTGATTAATAAACCTTAAATGCCTTCCATCATTTAGAATGATCTAAGGTCCAAATCATTAGTTACAATGTAATATTTTGATAGTTATCAGATTGGATTCAATATGAATCACTCACTTTTATATATAAACTAGGTTTTTTTAAATGTATTTTAAGCTCTTACACAACATGTAAATACATTAATCACATACACTAATTTTTTTTTTATATATATATATATAAAATTTATTTGGGATTGAATTTAATTCATCCAATAAGCAGGGGTCTAAACCCCAATTAATATATCTATTCTTATATCCTGAACACTTAAATGTATTTTTTTATAAAACATAAAAGATAAACTTTTTTAAAAGGATAAGATAAAAGGTATTAAGGTTTTTCATTTGTTGTTTCCAGGCAGCTGATGGATGATCCGGTTTATGGCTTGTCAAGGGAATTTCAGGAAGTTCAACAGCAAATTGCTGTGGTTGAGGGCCAAATTATTGAGGGGAAACTCAAGCAACCAAGTGATCCCGAGGAGGAGGAGCAGCTGGTCCACGACAAGGCGCAGCTGCGCAAGAAGGAGCAGCAGCTGTGCGATCTCTTACTGAAGTCCAAGAGTAAGCCTTTGTGGATGTAGGCTTTCATTGTTTTGTCTTTCCTTTTTAGATCTCTTGGTCCGTTTTTGGGTGTCTCTTGCAAATTTTGACTTGCGTTGTTTTTTCTTGCAGAATCAGTCAAAGCAGTTGGGACTGTGGCACATATAGAAAGTCTCTTGGATAGGTTTTGGCATGAGTTGCGCAAGCCAAATCTTGAATATCCCAAGGCGGATGCGTTTCTGGCGAATTTCCCAACGTGTAAAGTCCCACTGCCAAAAGATCCTACAGATGAATGCCCCCGCCTCTTGTGGCATGCACTAGACCAGCCTTTCGAAGCATCCAAGCGTATCATAGAGGGAACTTCCAAAGCGCTGCCGACCCTTACCGTTCTCTTCAACGTGTCGGGATCAGGGAAGACCAGGACATTGTATGAGATCGCTGTAGCGCAGCGTGGGCTCTTCTTTGTGGGGGTCTCTGACACTGGTATTGGAGCTGAAGGTTCAGGAGATCTCAAGTTAGTGGCATTAAAGTTGCTGGAGCTGTATCCAACTGGAGACATTCCAGAAGTTAGTGCTACAATCTGTCTCAAAGCTTTGCTGATTAGCAGGTTTTATTTGCTGGGGCAGGTGGAGAAAACGGGCTATTTGACAGGTCAAGCATGGCTCTTCAAGCAGGTTGCATTGCCTTCGCTCGAGTACTTGTACAACTTCAAAGATCCGTTCAAGGCGCTCACTGGTAGACTTTTAGACCTTATACGGACTAAAGACGATTTGAAACCCATTGAAGGTCAGTTCCAGGAGGTACTCGATCGTTTAATAGGGAGGGATCGTTTAATAGGGAAGTGGAATAGTCCAATCATATTTGACGAGTGCAAGATGATAAACCGCTGGTTGGAAAAGCGATTTTCTTCGGTAACTCTTGGAAGTGGTATGAGATCGTTCCTAGATATTCTCGTGCCTGCGCTGATAAATAGTGGATTTCGACAATTCTACTATGCAGGCAGCGGGTCTAGTATGCTTACCGTGGCACGGGATATCTCTGCCACTCTGAAGGGGAAAGCTTCTGTTGTTGTCTTTCATGGATTTGGTGGATTCATCACTGTTGAGGACTTCAAGCTCTATGCTGGCAAACTGCTCCAAAGTGTGGATGGTATTGATATGCAGAGGGTCTGTGATTTGTACAAAGGGAGGTACAGGTTCTTTGTCACAGCTCTTGAGTATTTCATTGGGAGTAAGCGTCCCTTGGAGCAGGCAACAGAATTTCTGATTGCCTTTTTTGAGAAGATATGCAC
Organism: Selaginella moellendorffii; assembly: GCF_000143415.4. NCBI lineage: Eukaryota > Viridiplantae > Streptophyta > Lycopodiopsida > Selaginellales > Selaginellaceae > Selaginella > Selaginella moellendorffii. Next base: position 280,149 of record NW_003314283.1, on the reverse strand, counting down.
CTCAAGTACAATCAGTCGTTCTCTGGGAGGTGTACCAAACACATCAGGATTGGAAGTCTACATGGATGAGACGGTTCTGAGGGATGTGGAGCTGTTTTTTGAAAGGACTCGGAATGCTGCAGCGCTCAAGGAGCTAGAGGTGATAGTGTATCACCAGATGTTTGGGTCCATATCCACTATACTCAACATCAACAATCCATCTCTGAGCCTTGTGGAGTTTGGGTTAGCCTGGCTAAGCAATGGAAACAGTGTTGCGTTGGAGGACTTGGATAAGTTCTTTGCAAAGCAGGATAAAGACAGTTGGATCAAACTTCAGGAACCTGCTGTCTTCCGAGCTCTTTTCCATTACTTTCGTAATCGGCAGCCAACAGGCTTTGATGAGTTTTGTCAGCAGCAGCTTGTGACAGTGGGTCTTGAGTTTGATAGGCTGGCGGGGATTATGGTGGCTGACGCATTGGACGGAAAGGCTCCTGTAGACTTTGTTTCTTGCTTTCTTCGGAATCGCAGTGTGGAACTGCAGAACAGCACTTTTCAAGTTCCCGCAATATATTTTGAGAAGGCAAAGGTGGTGAAAGCACGCGTTGAAACAGAAGTTGTGACAAAGATGTGCGGTAAAAGTCACACCCATGGTGCCGACTGCTATACACTTGAGAAGTATCTCAACGACGTTGAAGGGCAGGCTGACTCATTTCCAACGGTTCTCTGGACTGGTGATGGTGGCTGGGATGGCTTTCGTCCCGACGCATTATTTTTTCTCACCAATGATTATGAGTCGAAGCGGCAGCTCATGCCTTGCTTGTTACAGATGAAATCCAGGACTGATACAACTCCTCAAGGTGAAATTTCAAGTGCTCTCGATTTGATGAATTGTAGGACAAAAGAAGATGAAGGTTTAAACAGGCTTATAAATCTTGCTTCAGAGAATGGACTGCTGCGACTGGCAGTTTTGCCTCATACGGAGCAGGATCTAGAACAGTTTGGTTTCAACTATTTTACCAGTCAACGCCCTAGTGGTGCGCCACAGAAACAGCAAAAAGTTGAGGGGACCATACAGCCATTATGTGGAGTGATTGGTGGCAATAACGTGTCTTTGTATCTAAAAGAGTGGTTGACTGATTCGGTCTGGGTTCTCAAAGCTAATGTATAAAAAATCTGAAAGTTCGTATCGAGAACCTGTAAGTTTGCATTGTGAACCTGTTTAGCACAAGGAATACGAAAGAATTAAACTAGCAACGCTTAGTTTCTCCCAGCGTTTTCAAGAAAAGCGAAAAACAATAGCTGACATTATCGCTGCTCCTTTGAGAAGGCCCCTTGATCTTCCGTTCTGATGAAGAAGAAACGAAAAAAAAAGGAGAGAGAACGCACGATTTCGTGGAATTGAGCTAGCAAATCCACTTCTCACCCCTGACTTGTTTCAGTGCCGCCACCCTCGAGTTCTCTCTAGCGATTCCTTTCTAGAAATTCTATCCTTCCATGTCGCCAGAGCCTTCTTCTTAGCCTCTACTCTCACATTCTCAGCAACGATCACTATATTCTCTAACGAGTTCTTGCCACTAGAAAACCACCCCCTTGTACTGTGAATGTAGCGCTTGCTGCTAGCCCTGTGCTCTAGAGATCCATCCCTGACTCTCTCTATCATCGTTATCTTTCCCAAAGAGATGACAGCTCTGCTACCCCTGTGCTCTAGAGATCCATCCCGGACTCTCTCTACCATCATGGAATCCATCGTCTTCTTCCTGGGATGGAGCAGCCACTGGACGATCTGGCTCCTCCTCCGCGCGGATAATCTCGTCCAGGAATTCGTGGAGCTGATCTTGGAGGCGAACCTGGTAGAGCCTGGGTGTGATCGTCGGCGGCGGCTTCTTCTACCTGGCGCTAGATTCTAGGCCTAGCAGCGGATGGAGTGAGCGAGCTATAGTCCACGACGCCACTTCTCTTCCTCCTCCACTTCGTTCGATTGTTGCATCGATCGCTTTCTCATCTCCAAAACCCTAGGAAGAATGCGTTCACCTCTCTGGATCCAGCAATGCGCGGCCGATCTAGACGAGCTAGCTCCGCTCCTCCAGCGCTCCAAGATCGCATCGATCGATCGATCGTCTCGCTAGGGTAAAGAATGGTGGATGGAAATATTTCGAGGGTTGTTGGTGTTTGAAAGAGTCAGGATGGGCGAGGCGCTACTGTCGACCCTTCCCGCTGGAGGAGATCACTGTGCGGCTTCTTCTGCCAGGGCGGGCACTGGATTCGCGACCGTGGCAGCGTCATGGCGCCGGCGACGAGACAATCCCAGGTTTTCTAGCTTCTCGAGTTCCAGGGGAAGATCTGGAAGACGTCTCGTGGTTACATTCTCTAGCAATTCGGAGCCGCAAGGAAAGAATGATAGCCTCCAGCTCTATGGACAGATCGAGAAGTATGCTGGTGAAAGAATTTCGATGAATTGCCTCGTTTTCATGCTTGTTCTTCTTTCTTTCCAGGGTTTTTGTGGACTCTGCGATGAAAGCACAAGGAACTCTTGGACGCTGGCAAGAAATCCAAGTAAGCTCTATCTGTGTTTTTTTCTTTCGCGGAGAGAGCACTGGTGATTTTGTTTTCCTTCTCCAGGGAGCATGGATTCTAAGACCGAGCAAAGGAGATCCTGTTGGAGTTGTCCATTTTGTGGGTGGTGTTTTCGTTGGAGCTGCTCCACAGATCACGTATCGCTTGTTTCTGGAACGCCTTGCAGAGAGGTGAGATTTTCGTATTGATTTAACTCTCCACATTTTTCTTTTCCATGCAGAGGATTCTTGATCATAGCAACGCCATTCGCGAGTGGCTTCGACCACTTGAAGATCGCTGACGAGACGCAGTTTAAGTTTGATCGCTGCATAAGAGCCTTGAAAGAGCAATCTGTAAGTTTGGTTCTTTTTAGTGTAACGCATCTTACAAGCTGCTTGTTTGTGTTATCAGTTGGAATCACTGCCTAGCTTTGGTGTCGGGCATTCTCTAGGAGCACTGGTACATCTTCTTATTGGTTGTATTCCATCGACCCGACCCTCTTGAAGGTTCTGTGTTCACTCTGGTCTATGTCACAGGAGCCCGTTATGCAGTGGAACGGGCAGGCAACGTTCTGATGTCTTTCAACAACAAGGTGTGTATTCTTCTCGTTTCAAAAGCATAATTAACATCCCAGCACTGTTCAGGGGGCCAAGCAAGCAATTCCTTTGTTCTCACCGGTTGCAGTTCCAATGGCTCAAAACCTCGGGCCCCTCCTCACACAAATCAGCAACTCTCCCACTGTTCGCTTCGGGGTAACCGTTCTACATTTCATGCAATCGCTGTGTTTTTAAGCATTTGCTTCTCATAGGCAGAAATGGCAAAGAGGCAACTCGAAACTCTCAGTCCGCCACTCGTGAAGCAGATCCTTCCTCTTGTCGAGCAGCTTCCCTCCTTGTACATGGAGCTGGCAAACGGTAAAGAAGACTTCACTCCAACCGTAGAAGATGCAACTAGATTGGTACAAAACTCTTTTTTTATTTTGTGTGTGTGTGTGTGTGTGTGTGTTTCTCGTGCTTTTGCTGAAACGCTTGAGCTAATGTTTGTGTCAATTGTCCAGATAAGATCCTACTATGGCATCAGACGTAATCTACTGGTGCGTTTCAAGGACGATGTGATCGACGAAACTCCAGAGCTGGCCAAGATCTTGAGCTCGAGCTCTGCTGTGAGCATGAACCTCGACTTGTCAGTGAGGACGTTATCTGGAGATCACGCCAGGCCTCTCCAGCAGGTGATACTTCTCTCTAAGAAAACACTCCAGTTCTTGCAAAGTTTCTGATAGTTTAACAGGTATTCCCCGAGGTTCCTGGCGTGATGGCTGACGCTGTGACGCGAGGGAGCGATTTGCTAGCATCGCTAGCAGTGGGCACTCTTTTCGAAGGGGTGGCCAAAGAGGTTGGGCAGACTTTTGGATCTGATCCAGCGTCTCAGCGGCTTCGCCAGCAGCTTCTGGAAGATATCGAAAACTTGGTGGAGGAAATCGCAGCATGGATGCTATTGTCGATACAAAGCCGTGCTGAGTAACGAATATCTGTATGTAAGTGTGACCCTGCATGGTTGACAAAACAACTATAGGAAATATACTAATCTTTAGATTTTGAATGGTTGTGAAAATTGTGCAGACAAAAAAAGGCATCTCATAGATGCTGATAAGTTTTGAAACGAACAAGAGAGTGAACCCACAGACCATAGAATATTCTTGGAATGTTCCTGTAGTTTGTGTCATTCTCCCCTCTCTCGTGACTCACCCATGTATAGTAGCATTGAGAAGTTAAGCAAGCCTTATATGAAGGGAGTCCAAGGTAATATACCCATGGAGAAAAAGTGCAAACAGGAACACTAACATTGCGACAAATAACCATAAAATAAAAAAAGTAATATGGCTTTTTTACATGACAATACAGTCATGGAAAATATGAATGACTTAAACAATATAGCAATATGGCTATAAAACTTAATTTTCCCCTTTCTCAAGAATGTCATCTAAATCATAACCAAAACTTAGAAACACTCTCTTTATATATAGAATAATCATTCCATTGAACTAACAATTTTTTAATTGTTTTTTAGTGTGTTTTCACCAATCTTTGAGCAAGAATATTGGTTGGCCCAACTTTCTCAGTATCAATCTTTAAGACATAGATGATGGATTGATCCACGACATCACTAGAGTGGAAACATGCTTTAAGCATGCTCACATGAAATATTAGATGAATTTTTGAACTAATTGGCAAGTCCAAAGTGTATGCAATATTTCCCACATGTTTGTTCAAAGCCCACAATACTGTGGAGACAACTTAGCACTACCACCTCCTTTTAGAAACTGTTATGCATTTCACAGCTTAAAGAAAACTTTATCACCAACTTTGTACTTTTGATAATAATAATACTCATCAACTAATCTTTTGTCTTAATCTTGAGTTTGCCTCATGTTTAACTTTGCCAACTCAAACTTGTCTTGCATATCCTCTAGGAAATCACAAGCATAAGATACCCAAACCAAAGTCAAACCTAAACTTATGGGAGACCTAAGCTCATAACCATATATCGCCATAAATAGAAATATGCCAATAGCCAATTGATAAACACTATTGTGAGCAAATTAAAGCAAAGGCAAGTACTTCTCCCATACTCCCTGTTAAGTCAAATCACACACAAAAGACTTTAATATATCTTCCAACAGCTGATTCATGCACTTTGTTTACCTATTTGATTGTGGATGCTCACCATTACTTATACTCAGCTTGCTTCTCAATGATTATTTGCCAAAACTTGGATGTGAATTTGGGATCTTGATCACTCACAATATCACCGGGCAAACTAGTCTACAAACAACTAAGCAAGTTTAAAAGTTTTTATTGTCGTCTTCATGAGAAAGAAGTGAGCCATCTTCGTTAAACGATTCACAACAACCCAAATAGCATCAATTCCTTGAAAAATCTTGGGCAAATTAGTGATGTTATCCCATTTATTTTCAAGTACACATAAAGGATGATAAAGGTTAGTGAGTTTTTGATGAACATGCTTTTTCACTAACATATATGTTCTTAATACCCCTAAATGCCCAGTATTTGGCACATCATGACATTTAACTAAAATTTATTTGATAAATTTGTCAACACAAAACCACCACATGTCCCTTCTTCACTAAGATTCCATTTTGTATCTCGAATGACATAAACTTTTCACCCTTCAAATCTGTAAAAGCATCCCTCAACAAAACCTTCATGCGAATATTAATGATAAAGGAGTCAAAGTCAACAAACTCCTTAAACTCATCCAAAAGATTGCCGAATAGCTTTATAAATGAAATATAATTTACCATCTTGGATAATGCATCAACCATCTTATTGTTACCTCCATGTTTGTATTGGATATTAATAAACATTTTCTATAAAAACTTTTGCCAACAAGCAAAGCAAACTCGAAGATTTGTTTGTCGACTAAAATACTAGAGAGATTGATGGTCTAAATCCACATAGAAGTTTGATCCATATAAATAATGTCACCATTCCTTCACAGTGGTGATCACAACATATAATTCCTTATCTTGAATAGGTTAATTATGCTGTGTAACATCAAACTTATGGCTCATGTACGCAAGAGGATGCCTAACTTAAGGCAATACGGTTTCAATAGCAATATCACTTGCATTTGTTTTGACCATAAGAGGCTCCATGTGAAAGATCCACCACAAGAAATACTTGAACTATATCCACAATGGATCCCACCACATTCACCTTTAGAATTCATTGACCCTTTCAAGACAATCTTTGCCTTGATGTCCAACCCTAAGGCAATGAAAATAATTGCCCTTTGCCTTATCTTTCTCCCATTGGTTTGAACAAAGCTTCTTAGCCTCAGTGCCACTCTTTGAGCCACGATAGATAATGGTTGTTTCTTCCTTGAATATGAAGCATTGGTGAGTTGGTCATTATGTTGATTACCTTGTAAACCATCTCGTTGACCAGAGTTGACTGACAGTTTAGGTGAAAAAGATTTAAGCCTTAGTGATAGCATTAGTCAATATTGCTGGAAAATCCTTCTTGACCTTCTACTATACATCTACTGAGTTTAAACCTTTGAAGAAACATTGCACCTTTAGTAGCTTATTATAAGTGCTTATGAGACCAAGGCAAAGATTATAAAATTTGTAAGCATACATATCCAAAGATAAAGTCTATTGAATCTTTAACAGCTGGTTCAAGAGATTAACCTCTTCAAACTTCTTGACAAATGAAACACAAAAAATTTCGTCAAATCATTCCAAGAAGCTGGCTTCTAATTAACTTTAATGTAATTCTTCCACCATGAAGAAACATGATTTGTAAACTTTGTCACAAAAAAATCAATTTTCACTTTATCCTCACAAGGATTGTAAGACCAACAACTTTCCCACAATTCCAACCAAGAATCAACCTCTTGACTATCACAAACATTTGGTGATGACTTCCATTCCACAATACCATAATCTTTGGTATGATTGACATGCTAATGGTAATCACAGATATAAGATTGATTCAACTCTTGAGGGTCCATGCAAAGTAAGAAATCCTTAACCTCCTTAATGTCATTTTAAACCTCAGAAATCTAACATCCTTGCTGCACAACAACATCATCAAGAGCTTCTTCCTCATTGTTATGGCCATATCACTAATGCCATACTCCTCATCAAGATCAACATTTTACTCATTTGCCATCCCTAAAAGAACATGTTTCTCTGATACGAATGAAATGAACAAGAGAGTGAACTTTAAGCCAACCTCCCAACCTTTAAGGCATTACAGCCTCATGAGAAAACTTGACACGAACCATAAGAATATTTTAAGAATATTCTATGGTCTGTGGTTTATGTGCTTCTATCCTTAAAAGTGTAGTTGTCTTTGAGGTTTTATCACAGCTATCTATAGTAGCCAGAATACGTTTTGGGACACAAAAATAACTTGATATGTCTATAAGTACAAGGCAATTTAACAAACCATTTATGGATATAATTGAACAAGTTTTGACAATGTTACCAAAAAGATTAATTTCTTACAAAAGTCTAAATACAATTTAGAATCATTCCCTAGAAGAAATATGAGACTTCTTTAGAATGCCTCTGCAATCTAAATATAATGATATTATAATGTTATTTTGCAATCTTGATGTGTTCACATAGTTAATTATTACCTCAACATTGCAAAATGTATTAGAAGCAAAGTATTAGGTATTGAAGAAAAAGTAAGTCCCTATAAGACTTACATTTTCAATTACAATATGTAAATTACAAAGTCAAACTTTAAACAACTTGGATATAGCTAAATTCTATCAAAACAACAAGTAGTAATTGTGTTTAAGAATGTAAAAACCAAGGGTTTACTCAGAAAGAAAAACCAAGCCACATACAGAAGGAATGTAATTTATATAATCACAAATAAAAAGATATAAATAATTTATATCAATATATATTTGTTAATTTTAAATTTATTGGTTATGGTTTATATGTATTGCTTAAGCAAATCTATAGTGAATATACTTAAAATATACTTAAATATTCTAGTAGATTCTACTTGAGTAACACTAATGGAATGGTTAGGACATAAGTTATATTCAAGAGCCATGACACTACGAGCTTATAAGTAGCAAGACTAACAAGTCCAAAAGATATGTGACTTAGTGGAGTTAAGAGATGGTTCTAAGGATATAAATAAAATAGATTTTAGAAAAAAATGAGTTGTGCCCAATTAAAAACTAGAGTGGCTATGAAATTTAAAAATACTCACTAAAAATAGTGAGTATCTCATTAGTGGCTGATAATGCCATATTGAAGTTAAAATATATTCACATAGAAATAACTTTTGAGAAGAATTGTGTTTAAGCTTGAATTTAATATTAGTTATTTTAATATAAGAAATGGCAAAGGATGATTTTGGTGAAAGATATAAATACAAGTGGAATATATAGTACAGACGCATAAAGCTGATGGTACAAAGATACCAAGTTTCTCATTGGAGGGTTCATTAAGTATGCCAAGGTGGTTAGTTTAGAAGATCCTTGCCAAGGGAATTCCAAAAGAAATAAGTTTGGCTAAGCTGGAAGGCATGGAACTAAAATGTTTTTAATTAAATATGAATGAAAGTGTGGAAGCATTGGCAATATGTTATAGCACAAGTTTGATACAATTAATTAGGATAGTGGAAAATAACTTCCTAAGACTTTTTATTGAGTTAAGAATGAAGTTTGATATATCTCTTGAAGGGTAAGTTACTTGCATTACAATATAGTAAATCATTGTTATAAAAGAAAACTCTCATTGCTTGAGAAGTCTACTATTAAACCATATAAACACATAAAACATCAAAATAATATATTATGAAGGCATTAGATAATGTCCAAAGGATTAAGTCCTTAAAAAATAATGAATAAGAGGTGTTATCTAAAGTTCAAGGTTGGAAAAATTAAAGATGAGGGAATTTACCTATCCAAGGTGGATAAGGCCAAAAAAGATTTTGGCATAGTTAACAATAGGCATATAAAGAACATTAATCTTGGTGTATAGGATTACAAATTGAGTCTATCTTAATTAAGAGAACCATTTTCTAAATTATTGAGTAAATTTATCCTTAAAAATATTTGCTAAAGCATGAGTAGAAAGTGCAAAATTACTCTCCTAACATGGAGGAGAATAAATAAAAGGAACATATAGAGCTAAGAGCAAGTAATAGAAAGATAGAATTGAACTATAGAAATTAAGGGATATAACCTAAGGTGGTTATATAAGTTGAGAGTGGGGAATCAAATGTATACTTGAGGGTTTTACTATTTGTAGATATGGTATTATGAAAGTCTAAAATATAAAAATGTTTATATTAAATTAGATAAGCTTGTGAAAGGAGAAGCTTTAACAAGCTAAAAGGTGGAATCCTTTTAATATTCCAAAGACAATTTTGGGTAAGCTTAAAATTAAGTACAAATGGTTTATAAGCATATGCCAAATTAAAGTAGCATAATAGAAATGTGGTTTTAAAATTTGTTATGAGGTGAAGCTATCAAAGTAGGGGAAGTAGTTATTACATGTTTAAATAAATGGTTTTGAATAAAAGTTGGGATTTGAGGATGTATATACTTATGAGTAATTATATTATACTGGCTGGATGACTTATTAAGTGGGATTGACAAGTCAAAAGAATGAGGTTGTAATTGAAGAGTTGACTTCAGAAGGGAAAGCTTGTGATGCTAAATATAAAGGTGTTCATGCATGATCATAGGTTGATCACTTAATTTGTCCAATGAAATAACTTGAAAGCTAGGAGGAACAAAATTTCTAAATCATAATCCATAAGACATATATGAAAGAGAAATTAATTGACATGGGTATAAAATTGGTATTTTATATGATACCACCTGTAAATACATATCTAGTGTTTGAAGGGCATTAAGGCATAGTGATAGTTTAGAATATGAAAACATTCATTGTACATACCATCAAGTGGAGGATGCCTCAAAGTTATAATTCAAAAGTGTGTTGGATATAAAAGTTTAGCACATTTAACTTGAATACTTTGGTATAAACTAAAGACATAATAAATAGAATGGGGACACTTAATTTTAATTGTTATAAACCCTTGGCTGAAAAGGCTAACTTCTAAAGTGTGGGAATACCCTTGGGTCATAATCAATAACTCCAAGGGTCAAGTAAATATAATATTTATTTTTGACTATGTTAAAGTATTTATATAAGATCCCAAAGTGATCCTCTAGCTAGCTAAGGATAAACTCTTTGCTACATTGAAAAACAACATTCTTAATTCAAAATAATGATTTAAACAAATGATATGATGTGTCTTGGTTAAAGTGGGCTTAAAAGTGAAATGGTCAGTCCTTTGACGTGCTATCATAACAAACAACTTTCATTATAGCATTGTTATGATCATGCATGGAAAGACAGAGTTAAATCATTCTATACAATATGAAACTCTCACCTCTCTGCCCACCGAAACTGCTAGACTTTTGCTAGTCCTTAAGGGCTCTACAAGGCGTTCCAGAAACAAGCGATACGTGATCTGTGGAGCAGCTCCAAAATGGACAACTGATCTCCTTTGCTCGGTCTCCCTGGAGAAGGAAAACAAAATCACCAGTGCTCTCTCTGTGAAAGACAAAAACACAGATAGAGCTTACTTGGATTTCTTGCCAGCGTCCAAGAGTTCCTTGTGCTTACATCGCAGAGTCCACAAAAACCCTGGAAAGAAAGAAGAACAAGCATGAAAACGACGAAATTCTTTCACCAGCATACTTCTCGATCTGTCCATAGAGCTGGAGGCTATCATTCGTTCCTTGCGGCTCCGAATTGCTAGAGAATGTAACGTCTTCCAGATCTTCCCCTGGAACTCGAGAAGCTAGAAAACCTGGGATTGTCTCGTCGCCGGCGCCATGACGCTGCCACGGTCGCGAATCCAGTGCCTGCCCTGGCAGAAGAAGCCGCGCACTCCTCCAGCAGGAAGGATCGACAATATCTTGACTCTTTCAAACACCAAAAGCCCTCGAAATATTTCCATCCTCCATGGTTTACCCTAGCGAGAAAGGGTGATCTCGATGCGATCTTGGAGCGCTGGAGGAGCGGAGCTAGCTCGTGTAGATCGGCCGCGCATTGCTGGATCCAGAGAGGTGAGCGCATTCTTCCTAGGGTTTTGGAGATGAGAAAGCGATCGATGCAAGAATCGAGCGAAGGGGAGGAGGAAGAGAAGCGGCTGCGCAGCTGCGTCGTGGATTATAGCTCTCTCACTCCATCCGCTGCTAGGCCAATCGATCACCAGGTAGAAGAAGGCGCCGCCGACGATCATCACCTCAAGTTCTACCAGGTTCGGCTCCAAGATCAGCTCCACGAATTCCTGGACAAGACAGTGGAGATTATCCGCGCGGAGGAGGAGCCAGATCGTCCAGTGGCTGCTCCATCCCAGGAAGAAGACGATGGATTCCATCTCTTTGGGAAAGCTCCGGCTGGGATAACGATGATAGAGAGAGTCAGGGATGGATCTCTAGAGCACAGGGCTAGTGGCAAACGCTACATTCACAGTACAAGGGGGTGCTTTTCTAGTGGCAAGAACTCGTTAGAGAATGTAGTGATCGATGGTGAGAGTGTGAGAGTAGAGGCTGAGAAGGCGAGAGAGAAGGCTCTGGCGGCATGGAAGGATAGAATTTCTAGAAAGGAAGAAGCCATCGCTAGAGAGAACTCGAGGGTGGCGGCACTGAAACAAGTCAGGGGTGAGAAGTGGATTTGCTAGCTCACATCCACGAAATCGTGCATTCTCTCGTTTTTCTTTTTCTCGTTTCTTCTTCATCAGAGAGAGAAGATCAAGGAGCCTTCTCAAAGGAGCAGCGATCGAGTTCACTAATGAATGTAATTGTTTTTCGCTTTTCTTGACAATCCTGGGAGAAACTAACTGGAACTTGCATAGGTTTTACTGCTGGTTTAAGTCAAAGACACGATTTTTTCTTTCTTTCTCATATTCCTTGTGCTAAACATGACACGATGCGAACTTACAGATTGTCGCTATCAAGATTTTCGCAAGTTCATCGAAGTGATGTAAGTTAGACTAAAGATCTCAGTACTTTCTTTTCCATGCATTCTAACTCAATTCTTTTTGGCCGATGTTGCAGAAGTGAGTCCTTGAGGCCTCGAGGAAACATAAGTACTTTCTTTTATTCTTCTCAGGCTCACATAAGTTCAAGTGACATCACGTCTCAAATTGTCAAAGGGAAGAAAAGAGAGAAAACTGACCTCATCCACTATGAGGTAAGGTCTTTTCCAAATTTTCGAAAACGAAATAACTGAGGTGAATTATTCAGATTTCCATTACCGCGAGTTTTGGTCCTACGCTGCATATACAGTTGACTCGTGGCTTTTGGCTAGAAACTCCCCACGACGGGACCATATAATGCTGGTCCCATCTCTACGAGAGAGCAGTCACGCACAACTTGCTTGAATGCTAAGTAGCGAGTTCCTTTCTCTGCCTTTGCACCGACTATATGTGACCAGGATTCAACACCGTTCCTCCAGAGATCAGGTATGATTCTTCGAGCTCCCGAAAGTTCCACCAAAATTTGCAATTTTCCTGGCCAGGGAGGAGTGGTCCGGGAGCTCAATGAAAAAGAAAGGAAGCAGAGAAAGGAGAAAGCTACCTAAAGGAACGGCGTTTGGCGAGAAAATGATAAGAAGCTGCTGTAAAGAGTGGGTGATGGACCACGAGCAGCAAGAAGAAACAAAGGTTCGACTTTTTTCTTTCATTTCAAAGTGCCATTGCCAAAATCCTTGATTGTTTTTCCCTCTCTCTTAACTAGGATCACGGGGATGGGCCATGCGTGTCTCTGCTTGAAAACGAAAGCAAAACGAAGGCAAGCTGGACACAAGCAAAAACTACTCTTGTTTGAGGGAAGCTGTGTACGCGGCTTTCGCGATTGGATGATCCACTGGCGGTATACTTTACTCGCTGATCTCGATCGATCGATCCATGGCAGCCTTTAAAATCCTGGCGATTGTTGCAGGGCGTCTATAAAAATCTCGTCGCGAAAAGAATGGGAGGTGTGTTTGCTGCTGCTATACTGCTGCTTGGACGTGTTTTGGATTACGACTCCTTGCGAGGAGGCATGGCCTGCCTGGCTGCTTTGTTCTGCTCCTCATAACTTACATGTTGCCAAAAACTTTCTCTATAAAATCTTTCTTCTCGGGTTTTTAAAATGGAAAGGAGATTATGAAGTCGTATTTCCTTTGTTGAAAGTTGGCGTCTTTGTCTCTCATTTGTAAATGTTGGCCACCATGAAAGAAATCTGCTGTTCTTTTAAATAATTGGAACAAGCGCAACCCATCACCACCGCTGTCTGTTTTGTGTCCGAGTTCAACTTCCCCCATGGTTGTTTTATCGTTTTTATTTTTGTGAAAGAAGAGAGAATCAGAAACGCCTCCCCGCTTTCCCAAAATGTCAATGTGCAGCAGCGATTTGTTTAGATGAATGCAGGAACAGGTGACTTTTCTAGTGATGCGCAATTTGTCAGACACACGTCAACTTTGCCCCCTTATGAAAAAAAAAATTCGGACAGCGGATCTGTGTGCATGGAAAAGTTGACGCAGCAGATCCGAGACTACATTTTGTAAATTGCCTATTGAAATTCTGCCACCTAGTTTATTAGAGTAATCAAAGGCAGATTAAGCAGTGACTGATCTCAACCAAATCTTCATTGCAAAACGGTTCTTGTCGTGGATTGCAAACGTTCACCAAAAAAACTAAAAGGACCCAAGAGTGTGAGCAAGTGAGTTTGCATTGCATCAATATCTAAATGGTTTCATGAGTAGAGGGACCCAAGAGTGAGCGAGTGAGTTTGCATTGCATCAATATGTAAATGGTTTCGTGCCTCTGGTTGGCAAGACCCCAACAACATGTAGTCAAAAAATCATCAACCCAGCACAAGTGGTGTTTAGAAAAACATTATGAATGCTCCAAGCGTGAACAAGTATGGAATCTGCATTTTATGTGTGCTGGACTTTCACACTTCCAAGCATTCCAATCTTTGAGTTTGATGTTTCAAGGGCTTCCCAAATGCAAAATGCATGGCTTGTTTTTTCAATCTTTTTCACAGATACGAAGAATTGCAGGATCTTACAGTGTTCTTGACTAATCTTACTTAATCATGGAGAATCTTCATCTATAGGAGAAGGTGGCATTTGGGATTACGTTAATCAATCCCAGGATTTTGCGTGGCTGGGTGGAACACTTGTATGTAAACAAGACTCAGAGGCGATGAAGCACGGAAGCACCATCGAATCGAACTTTTGGCTCGCGCGCCAACCAACCAGCAACAAGCAAGTTTGAAATGATCCAACTGATCCAAATCTCACCCGTGGGGACTTTTAAAGTTTAATGTTCTCACAACAAAGCCGGGCCAAGTTGACTGGATCACGATTGCTTGCGTCCGCCGTGCAACGGAAAGCGCTAAAAATTACATTTGGCATGACAGGACCAAAGAGAAAAGAGAAAACTATGAAGATTTCAAGACAGATTTGGAGATTTTGTCACAAGATCATCGCCACCTTTGTGTTTGCTTGATCTTTGGTGTGTATAGTTTATTGGAAAGATTTAGCGCTGCGTGAAAGGTTGCTTTCCTGAGTCGTCCTCCTCGCACGTATATTAGGGCAAGATGAAAGCGTACTTCCAAGCTATAGCCGTGGTGTTTTCATTGAATCTCTATGATACAAGGACAATGCATGAATGGGAGTGGCTCCTTTCGAAAGTTACACTTAATATTCCATACAATCAATAACCACGGCGCCACGTAACCCTAATATTCCCTCGAAATTTAGTAAGCCCTTTACTTTGGCGGGAGATTAGTTACCACGCGTCGCTGTTACGGCGGCTGGCGGCCTGGCACTGGAGAATTTACCGGACGGATGAGGTGAAAAGTGAAAGACCTCGAGCCCCGTGGCCAGGTTACTTCGTGTTTTAACCGTGCCGGGAGATGGATCGTTTGGCGGCCATAGCGTGCTGAGAGTAAATACTGGCACGGGAAGGCGGCCGGCAGGCCACCATCACAGGTAAAGGGGAAAGGTCAACCAACCGGAGTACGTTTCCAGATAAACGTCCGTACTAGCGCCCCTCACGCGTGAAGGGCGGTAAAGGTTTAGTTTATCTGCGCCAAATTTCACGTGGACGGCCAGGATTGATTGTCTCCGTCCGTTTTGGTTTTGACCCTTTTACTACGATCCCCCAAATCGCAGCCGTCCACGTCATGGGGTAGTCTCGGTTTGCGCATCTCCACCGTTGGAGCAAATTCCTTTTGTGGAACCTCCTTTATAAAAGCCAACCTAGCTAGTTAGTCCTTGTTCTTGGAGCGATACTAGGAAATTTTCCCAAATTCTCTTCCTTTCTGGATTGGATGAATCGATGCGTCGACATGGAGGATCCCTCCTCCTCCTTCGCCAGCGTCACGGCCTATCTCTCCGCGATCTCCAAGACGCATTCGCGGCTCAAGCAGCGAATGGCCGCGTCGTGGACGCCGAGCGAGGAGATGAACGAGGTGCGATCGCGATCCGGCGCCGAAATGCGGCGCAAGCTCAAGTGGTATGATCTAATCGCGATGGGAATGGGAGGGATGCTGGGGGCGGGGATCTTCGTCACGACCGGCACCGCCGCCAAGAGCTTCGCCGGCCCATCGATAGTGCTGGCATACATTGTGGCTGGCATCTCGGCGCTCCTCTCGGCCTTCTGCTACACCGAATTCGCGGTGGAAATGCCCGTCGCTGGAGGCGCGTTTAGCTACTTGCGCATCACATTTGGTAAGAACTCCAAGAACTCCTCTCCTTTCCTTTATTTTTTCTTGTTTTGCTTTCTTTTTGTGTGCTTGCGTTGCTCCAAGTTGTGTTGTGAGTGATCCTTTGAGCCAGGGAGTGTGGATTGAATTGGAACTCTGCTTCTTTTCCTTGTGTTCTGCTCGAGCTGCTGATTTTTTCTTGTGGTTTTTGATGGTTAAGTTGTGAGTGATCCTTTTGAGCCAGGGATTGAATTGTGATCTTTGTTTACTTTCTTTGTTTTGTTTCTTGCTCAAAGGAGAAAGGGATTGTCGATGGTCTTTGTTTCGTTCTTGCTCGAGCTGATTTTGGAATTCTTTTCCTTGTGATCTTCGATGGTTTGTGGATTGAATTGTGGCCTTTGTTTCTTTTCTTTGTTTCGAGCTGAGGTTGGATTTTTTTTCTTCGATTTTCTTAGGGGAATTCGCTGCGTTTTTCACTGGTGCCAACCTCCTCATGGAGTACGTTTTGTCCAACGCTGCCGTGGCCAGGAGCTTCACTGCGTACTTTTCAGCCATCTTTGGAGTGGCCGCTTGGAGAATTGAGGTGACAGCAATCCATTCCAAATACAACATGCTGGATTTCCCGGCCGTGGCTCTGCTCATCATAATCACAATATTCTTGTGCTACAGGTATGAGAAATCCATCAAAATTCTTCTCTTGCCTGGTTTGCTGCTTTTGGTGTTCATTTTTTTTTGGAGTTTCTTTTTCCCTGGTGGGATCCTTTTGCATAGTTTCTGTTTATTGATGCCTCGATGATTGCTCCTGGTTCTTAGTTTCTACAGGCCCCCCAAAGTTTATGGTCGTTCTTATCTCGAGAGAATTCGATGCGTGTGCCGGATCCGATCGATTAAAACCGCTGGCCTGTGTGGTGTCTTTAGTGTTTTTGGTTGCTACTGCACAGAGTCCCATGAATTTATCGTCGCTCTCAAGTGGATAGGGTCACCAGTCTTGATCCTCGAAATGGTTTCGTGGTCAATTGTTTTGGCTGGAAATTGTTGCGAACTTCGTCTTTATTTTGTTATGCGAGGCTTTGGAATGCGAGCAGTCGCGCGACTTTCTTGAGCTTGCTTGTGCTTGTTTTTGTATCCGGGAAGATTTGACTATAATGTTTTTATATCCTTTGTTCTGCAGCACCAAAGACAGCTCCATTTTTAACATGGTGATGACAGTAGCCCATGTTTTGTTCATATTGTTCATCATTGTGGCCGGATTTGTCAAGGGAGACGTGAAGAACTTCACAACACCCGGACACCCGAGCAGCGAAGGTGGATTCTTCCCTTACGGAGTCAGGGGAGTGCTAAATGGTGCCGCGATTGTTTACTTCAGTTATATCGGCTACGACGCAGTTTCAACTTTGGCGGAAGAGGTTGAAGAGCCTGTGAAGAAGAACATACCAATTGGTGTCTCCGGCTCGGTCGCTATCGTTTCAGTCTTATACTGCCTCATGGCTGCCTCCATGAGTATGCTCGTCCCTTACGATATGGTAAGCTTTTCTATATGGTTTTGGGTGTGTTCTGATATTGTATCCTCTTGTGGTGATTCACAGATTGACGCGGATGCCTCCTATCCGATGGCTTTCAGGAAAGTTGGCTGGGATTGGGCTGCGAAGATAGTCTCGGTTGGTGCAAGCTTGGGGATTTTTACGTCCCTGCTTGTTGCTATGCTTGGACAGGCGCGATACTTGTGCGTGATAGGAAGGTCCAACGTTATCCCTTACTGGTTTGCGAAGGTAAATCCTTCTACAGGGACTCCAATCAATGCGACAGTTTTCTTAGGTGAGCACTACGCGTCTTTCTTTATAGTTCTCCAGGCTTGCGAATTTAATACTTTTGTTTCGATGTCCAGGCGTTGTAACTTCTGCGATATCTCTGTTCACCGATCTAGAGATCCTACTCAACATGATTTCTATCGGGACGCTCTTCGTCTTCTACATGGTCGCCAACGCTCTCATCTTCCGGAGGCACGTCGTGAGGAAGATCTCCAGCCCCTGGCCGACGCTCGTCTTCCTCGCCCTCTTCTCCGGCTCCGCCATCGGCTTCGTCACCTTTTGGAACTTGAACCGCAACGACCTCTGGTGGGGGCTCGTCTTCTTCGGCGTCTTGTGCGTGCTTCTCACTATGATCTTTTGGTGGAAAGTCCCGCAAGCTCACAAGCCGGCTGACTGGGGTGCTCCGCTCATGCCGTGGTTAGCCGCCGTCTCCATCTTCCTCAACGTGTTCTTGCTTGGCTCGGTGGACTGGCAGTCTTACAGGAGGTTTGGGCTCTGGTCGATAGTGGTGGTGATTTTCTACGTGGTTTACAGCGTTCATGCGAGCTTCGACGCAGAATCCAACCGCAGCAGGCTACTACTGGCAGGCAAAGCAGGGGATTTAGAGCTCCAGGATCATCACCATCAGCAGCAAGCTGTAAAGTCGAAGCTCCAGTTGGTGCATGGCGAGCAGCAACAGGTTGTTCTTCAAGTCTGTCCGGGGGATCAGAGCTAGAAGTAACTGCGATGACTATGACTTGGGAGGTACTAGAAACTTTACACCGTACTCGGGATTGGCGAGGGAAGCTGGGCCAGGGCCTTGAAGATTCACAGGCAGGAGGAGACAACCAAACAGACAGGACAGTGACTCACACACTCGGTTGATTGATTGATGGATACGGTATCACTTCCACATCTGGCCAGAGGAGGAAGATCACGACTGCGAGAAGATCGTTCGTGGTGGTCGACGAAGGAAAGCTTTGTAGCATATTTACAGTGGTGGTGGTATAGGATTACTTAGGCAAATTCTTACGACAAAAGGAAGGGAGAAATCTCCGCTGAAAGAAAAATCCTCCAGGGAAATCGAGCTCCTGGCTGTACTATAAAAACGTCATTCGCTGTTAACTTAGTTTGTTCCATCTCTCTCCGTGCCGTGCCGTGCTTTAGAAAGGATTAGAATTTCGAGGGAACAAGTCACCTCGATGAGCACTATTAATTCGTCTTGTCTACGCAGCCTTGGAGAGAGAAAGAAAACAACATCAAGGAAGCATGGCCCAATCAATCAATCAGTCCATCAATCAAACAGCAACAACCAGCAACACCAAGAACCGAGAAGCCCAAAAAGAAAAGAGAGAAAAGACAAACAGTGAAAGAATCCATGATTTCTATGTGCTGGGGTGTGGTCTGGTGGGCATGGCATAAATGGGGCGCATCCAAAGGAAACAAGAGGAGGGAAGTGCAAATCAATCGAAATCGATCGGCAGAAGCATATAATTGTACAAAGACAGGCGAAAGTATTATGAAGATCCAGAGGTTCTGGAATGGAAATTGACCACATAACATGCGACACAGCAGAGGACCTCTGCTGGAATGCCAGAAATTTTTGCGAGCGCTGATGGAACAAAAAGTGACAATTTTCCAGATATTGTGCCAGATTGCAAAAACCAAAAAAACAGAGTGCTCTGTTTTTATGTTCAAATTTCACAATTTTCAGTGCTAGTGTAAGTCTGGAATGATCCTGAAATCAGCAAGATCTCGTTCAGATTCAAGTTGAAGCTATCAATCAGAGGTGCTGTACAAAGTGCAATAGCTCTTGGTGGTGGAAGGGCAAAATGTAAAGTGTGCCACTTTTTCCTCTGCTGTTTCTTTGCTGGATCGAATATAAGTGATTGAGAAACTGCCTCAATCAGGCGATCATATTCTCCATCCAGAGGAGTTAGTAGATAGAGAAAAAGAGAATAGAGTTGAAAAGAATCCATTCATTCTTTCTCCAGTCAAGAAACAACAAACTCCAGATGACAAAGTACCAAAAGCCCAAACAAAAAAGAAGCTCCCCTCAGAGCATAGCCCACCCTTTGTTTCTTGTTTCTTTCTGTTGAAGGAGATAAATTCAAAGGAAAAGAGAGAGAGAGAGCCTTGAAGATTTTGATGATTCTCTCATTGGGACCAAGCTAAAATAGCTTGTTTTCTTGCTTGGTGGAGGGAATATCTCTATGCTTCTACTCAGTGTGTACCATTTAAATAACATGACAAGAAGATAACGCTCTCCCCTCATGAGTCATGTCCAAACTCATCAGCATTATTCCACTCCACACCACTTTTACCACTTTCACCACCTGAAAGGATCCACCACCATCATGTTTGCACTGATTTTCCAGCCCAAGTACGAAGGAAAAAACATAGAAAAGAAAATAAAAAGCTGATAGCTAGCCATTCATAGAGTCCGGTCTTGCTCTTAGCTTGGAAAGTTTTTCATCATGCTTCCGGGAAAAAATGGGAGTGTGGAATTTCTCCTCAATAATTAGCTTGGCATCTGTTTAATGGAAGACAGATCTTCGCTCTCACTCATCCAACCTTGATGAAGCGAATAAAGCTCATTCAATTCGAGAGAATCGGCCGCCACCATTCGCGATTTCTCTATAATTTTAGGATTAGTATAGGAAATGATGAAGAGACACAATCAAGAGGCACCTTAAACAGGGTTCTTACATGAACTTGTTGGAAACTTCAGTCCTGAGATGCGTTTTTTCCTGCAACTACTCATTAGCTAATCGCCATGACAATGTGTTCTTCTCTTTTTTTTGCGTACCAGTCGCGCGAGCGCACCCAGATTAAAGCTTCATGGGCCATACAAGCTCTCCTGTGATAGAGATCGACTTAAACAACAGCTCTGGATGGTCCTCCAATCGTGTAGACTTTGTTGCTTCTAGCTCCTTGAGCAAACCACAAACAATCTGGTCGATTTTTTTTACAGGAAAAACGTTAAGTCTTTGCCGCACGGAAGAGAAGAATAATGCTTATAAAAGAGTGATACCTTTCGAGCATAGCCACCGAAAGCAATGCCCGCAATGCCAGCAATCATAGACTCATTGCCTGTGTAGAGTATAATAGTAAAACCAACCGACCAAGTAGTGAAAGACAAACCATTGTTTACAAGTCCATCGAGCTCTAAAGCCTCTCTGGTGTGTGAATTTGTCCCACCAGCAAGCTGTAAGAAACCTGTAGCAAATAAGACAAAAAGGAAAGATGATAACAGTGTTGGTGGTCTAAGTGAAAAGATCGGCAAATACCTGGGGGACGATCCAAAGCCGCTAAAACTCTTCCACCCAGGATTACCGCAGCTCGAGTAGCACCCTTGCCGATATCACCACTCATTGGACGTCCATCCAGCTAAAGAATCATATATAGCATCGTTGAAATCAAAACGAAAACAATACCTGCCAGAGGTTTGCACATTTGACATATGGTTTCATGCTCTCGTACATTGACGTCATGGAAGAGATCATTGAATCGCCCAAGTCAGGAACGCTTACCTGCAAACGAGTGAAGAAATGCATGAAAGAAAGCAAGTGCTTACCGCCACAAGCTTTAGATGATCGAAAGAACTGCCGAGGTTTGTCACCAGCTGATGAAAAGCCTCCAAACGTCTAGAAGTTTAGCACTAGTGACTTTAGATGACACTAATTGGAATAGAAAACGCTACCCTTGTCCGGTGTGAATCTCCACAGCATCAACTTCGTCTAAGCACAGTAACTCTGAGACCTTCTCAAGGTTTCGTACGTAAGTTACAGCTTCTGGATCCAATGTTCTTGTTAGCATTCCTACAAAAATGGAATAGAAAGAACTTACGAATGTTTCGTATGGGACAGACTGGAATGCAACGACCACAGCCATAGCAGCGTTCCGGAATAACTCCACTTGATTCTGGATAGCTGACAGAAATAGCTGAAGCAGGACATACACGCTCGCAGGGACGCGGACAGTCAGAAGGACAAAGCCTTGGATTGAATTCTGTCCAAAACCAGCTGAAAATCAAAAGATTTCTTCACAAAAACTTAGAACTCCCGAGAGCATACCAGCTTTGCGAAAATGAGGATCCTCGTCATCGTTTATGCTGACCATGAGCCACGGATCACGCAAACTATATCCAAAGTCCAGAGCGATTTCCTTGGCCGCACGAACACCATCACTGACTGCCGTCACTACTGCTCCATCAGCAGCGCAATCGATGCAGTCCACTGCAAGGAAATAAGCAAAGAGTTTGCTTATTTTCTTCAAAGACAAACTTACCACCAGCAAGAGCATAAATGAGTGATAGATTTCTTACTTCTGCAATGTCCTGGAAAGATGCGAGAAATTAAAAAGGGAGTTGCCACTAGATCAAAATGAACCATACATTGTGTGATCACACAAGGAAGAAATGAAACGAGAAATCTTGCAAATGAGGCAAACCAGCAGTGAGACGCACCTCAAAGCTTGCTCCGCAAATCAATTTCACCCAGCGCCCGGACTGGAGCGCCGCCAATGGCGACTGTTTGTAGCATTCCAGCTTGCTGAGAATCCGGTGTAGCGATTGCTCGCAGTCCAATGCTGTCGTCGAAGAGAACGGAGATTGATTGGATAGGTTCTCACCGCGAATCGGGCAAACCCTGCCGTGCGCCAGGAACACACAACTGAGCGCCATAAAAGAATATCCGGTGTCCAATCACCGACCGTCCATTTCTAGGTCTAAAAGCTTGGACGGTCCGATTGGTGCTTAGAATATGCTTAACGGGGAAATAAATTAATATATAATATATGTTATTAACATTTTTCACTCTATCTAAATTATGTTATGTTTTTTAGTGAAGTATTTTTAATTCAACTTAATTCTAATTATGGATATTTATTCAATTAAGGTTTATATTCGTTATTGGCCATTAAAAGAAATCAAGATTTTATGTGTAAACATTAAGAAAATGTTAGAAAAGGGTGTTATTTGAAAGTTGTAGAGTCCTTACAGGTGTATTAAACTCATTTTATCATAAAACATAATGGAAGTATTTACTTTTGCATCAACTTTATCTATTAAATGAAATAACTATCTCAGATGTATCGCAAATATGACTTCGGGTATCGAAAGTTACCTGTTGGCTAGTCCTTATGGACACTCTTGCCTTACTGTAGCGCATGTGATCATGGGATGAGATTTGGATATACTGTCACCATGGATCCTTAGAACCTTGGGGGATAAATGGGGATAAAATAGCCACTAAAGGCTCTCTCATCAAACAATTGCCCTTTTTCCAGTTGGCTTAAGGGGAGAGAGATAAGGTGTGCTACATTTAGTATCAGAGAATGAATCTCAGCGAGTACTATTCAATGAGATTGGGCAACTAGTCTCGTTGCATACGTAGAGATGAAAACGATAATCCGAGTGGGTACACGTTTGGTGCAAAGGGTTCGCAATTGTTCCTTGGATATGGATTTGGTTACCTTGTTGTACTTTATGATGTGAGCTTGCTCTTGGGTTCATAGGATGGATTGAGTTGTTCCGTTAGCACGAGTTTGAGCTTGGGCTCGTGAGTGAGGCGCATTAGCAACTTGAGGTTAGACTTTGAGTTGGCAGGATTAATGTTAGCCTATCAGTGGTTTTGTAGTAGCTTGTACCATGGGTAAAAGCAAACCTTCCCTGAGTTTGCTATGAGTGGCAAATAGGCTAGTCCGTAGTTATTTAGCACGGCACTAGTAGATATTTCCTAGACATGATTATAAGTGAATCGATCAAGACTGTAGGGATTAGTCTATTGGTTCAAGTAATCATTGCCGTGCTCTCTCATAAACTTTTCTTGGATTGGACTGAAGGCAGTGCGAAAGCAAGCTTGAGGTTTGGTCAAAGATGAGACCGAAAAGAGAGTCATCGGGGACAAAGGATCAAACACGTAAATCATTTTCTCTTCTTGAAGAAATGATTCGCAACGAGGTGTTGACTCATTGCTCATGTTCATAATATGCAATCAAGATTCCCTACCTTGATGCATCTTGGAGATGATGGTCTTACAAATGGTGAGTTATGGGATGGATAGTGGTGAAACACTATACCATTTTGTCTAAGCTTGCTATTGGAAGACTTGAGTTACAATGCTCAATTCTTTTCCGGGGAACCTTGCTGTTGCTCCTTGAGTAGCTTGGTGTTGGATTAAGTTTTGAGTTTGGTCGGAAAGCGAGTGGCATGAGCTTGTCCGTGTTGTGAACAAAAGTTGGTGGTGTTCAGTATCATAAGTTTCTATCGGTGGAGTGTGGCATTTATATTGCATTTTGTCGAATCTAGTTAACACTTGATACACATAAACCTTTGAAGTAATGACATTGGCATTGCTCATAGTGTTGCTTAATTAATGATCAAGTCATTGCAATTTCTATGTCATATCTCTATCGGAGGAAGTGTGGCATTTATGTTGCATTTTGTCGAATTGAGTTGACACTTGATACTCACATAAACCTTTGAAGTAATGACATTGGCATTGCTCGTGGTGTTGCTTGATTGATGATCAAGACATTGTGATTTCCATATCATATCCATGTGATAATGAACAATGTGTTTACGAAGTTGCTTGGTTAAACAATGATCAACCTCAAAGTGGTTGATAGTGAAGCTAGTCTACTTACACGAAGTAGCATTGTAGTAGCTTTGACTAGATTCTCAATAATGGTCCATTATGCTAAGCTTAAGTTGGTTCCTTAGTTCCTTGAGTTTGCCTATTGTGGTGTTGGAAAATGGTTGTAGCATTTATTTGCTATAGCTTGTCAGTAGAACCGTTAGCACTTGGAGTAGATTGCCGGATGGAGAAAGTGTGTAGTTGAGACATTGACATTGCTAGCACTTGTGCTAGTGGAGATGATATTGTTATTTTAAGTGATGAGGAAGTTTCCTTAGAGCTTGATTTTCCATGTCATTTTTCTTAGTGTTTTAGCTTCACATTGGATCTTGAAGGTGGTTGAAGAAGAGTTAGTGCAATGTGGATATCCGAAGATGTGGTCTTCGTGATCAAGCCTTGGATGTTCACTTTGCATTTTGCGGATGCCGGAGTTGGATATCGGAAAAATAGGCAAAGATGTTTGATGCTTAAGCATACTATAGGTCTCAAGAATTTGTGTTGAAGCGAACCTATGTGAAGTTGTTAGTAGGAGGAAGTTGGTTGAGTCTTGAAAGTTTGTATTCCTGGACTGAGAGTCATTTTTTCTCTAGGATGGAAATTTTCCACAAATTTTCTTAGACTTTTCCAATGGCTGATCTATTGATCACTTTGCCCGAAAACCATTCCGTTTTCGTAAGCCAGTACAAACTAGTGAAGGGGTTGGAGTTGACTTCGGTTAGCTTAGACCTTGGTAGGTAGTTTGCATGATGCAACCCGAAAGGGATGCTAGCTTTTGGAGCTAAGGCAATTGAGTTGGATAGAGTCTGGAGTTGGTATAGAAAAGTGGCCGTTGCGCTTTTCTAAGAAAGGTGACCCTTGTGCCTTTCTTTTGTAGCGTTATGCTTGGTGGCAGGTTGCACTTTGCATTTCGTTAGACTCTATGAGAGTAGTGAGCTCTCACTGATCTTGACTTGGTCTTGATGGCTCTGCGCCTTAGCTGAGGATGGTGATGTTCAACTTAGTTATTTGAGTTTGAGATATTGGTACCTATACTGTAGCTTTGTCTATGAGGAGGTTGTGTACCGATATGGATCCATCTCATGGTCTTCACTTTAGTTTCAGCTGAGTGTTGATCATGCATAGCTAGCCTCTTCAAGGCATGCTCAGAGCTATTGGCTAAATGCTTTGGTGAGTTTATTGTGGTTGAGTTGGATTTGAGTGGTCATTTGGTTTGTGTTTGTCTATGAACTTTTATTTCATATTTGGGGTATTACATTCATGTTGGACAAGTGTGTAACTCAATGACGTGAGTTTAGTGTTTGGGTCTCATGAAAGCAAGTTGAAAAGTGATGGTTAGTTGCTTGGCAATTAGTGATTGCTTGTAGACTTTGTCAAGGACTGTTGACACTTGCTTCACTCGATGAAGATTTATCAGTGATGGGCTTGCTTACCGAATGGGGTTGCGAAGGATCGTGTCGTTAAACTTAC
Organism: Selaginella moellendorffii; assembly: GCF_000143415.4. NCBI lineage: Eukaryota > Viridiplantae > Streptophyta > Lycopodiopsida > Selaginellales > Selaginellaceae > Selaginella > Selaginella moellendorffii. The sequence continues at coordinate 254,447 of NW_003314283.1, read as the reverse complement.
ATGGGTTTTCCATGTTGGCATGTCGACTCTATCTCTATCGATATCATTTGGTTACGTTTAGTTCGTGGTGTTGGATTTCATGGAGTCTTGGATGTGGTGATTCACTCCTTGAGGAAGTGTTATCTGTGACTGAGTATTGTTGAGAGATTGGTCTCGGATACTGAGTAAAGTATCTCCGACTTTGGTTAGCTTGGTTGCTAGAGAGGTTTGAGTGGTGATACACTCGTGCTTTCTTTTAGCTTTGTTCTAGTGTTGGTGGCATTGAAGTGATGCCTTGTCGTTGACATTGTTGATATTGAGATTTCAGTGAAATGAGGTGTCTCTCCGCAAGATTGATGTCAAGTTTCATTAGTTTTAATGAAGATAGTGTTGATGATTTGGCTATGGCTTTGTGTTATTGGCATTTGTACATTTGCTAGTTCGCAACTATGTTGACGTTTAAATGAACTGAGTGGCAAGTTTGAGTTAGTTGTGTTCTAAACAAGGTTATTTAGTAGGGGTTGAGCTTCAGCTTTTCCTTGAAAAGTGATTTAGTCGTGGATAACACTAACTTTACGAGATGAAGAGTTAGTGATTGATATTGGACTATTTGAATCCTTATTGGATTTGAGTTGGAATATATCGATCATTGATGATTCTTCTTGTGCTTGTTATGATGTGAGTTACGTCTTGCTATAGATGGATTCATGGAGGATCGTTTGGTGATCACTTGTTGAGCAGAGCTTCATTATGCTTGGTTTTTGGATTGATGCAAATTTGCTCTTCATTAGCTTTGCATTATGAAGTTTAGCTTATGGATGTGTTAAGGAAGATATTATGGATTATACCATGATTTCTTCTTTAGCATTGAAGTTAGTTCATGCGAGACTCGTGATCATTGTTAGGCAAAAACTTAGCTATAGACTTCTTCGAGCTTTTGGTTCCTTGCATTATCATGCTTGTGGTCCATTTGTTTGAAGTTGTTGGGGAAGGCATTTTTGGCTCTTTAGCTTCGATGTTGAAGTTAGTATTTGCATCTGGCAATCATTGGTGATGATTGACTATCATCTGGGATAGTTGATTATCTTTGTCAGAAAGGTTTTGCTTAATTATTGTTGGTATAGACTGAGTTGCTATTCTTCAGGATGGTAGATTCTTTCTTCAACGATGATTATGCATCTCTTTCTTGATAGGATGATTGATGATCTTTCATGATGGTTAGTTGTTCTCTTTGATGGCTTGTGGCTTTTCGCAATATCATATGTTCTTTGTGATTTGCTCTGGATTGGTCTCTTGGGTTTGAGACATCAGTAGGATGTTGCTGACACTTGCTTAGGCAACTTGAGTTCCTTGGTATTGTTGGCTGGGATCTATTCAGATTGGCTTTTGTGATAGTTGGCAGGAATGAGTGTTTGTTGGTCTTACCACATTCATTCTCTTCTGTTGATTGTTGCTCGAGTTAGTTTTGATAAATTTGGATGTTATTTCCTTTGGGTGATACATTCGCGAGCATTTTGTTTGTTAGTCAATGATACTTTGTGTTCTTTGAGTTATCTTTCGTAAGTTGTTTAGCATTTTTTCTGCAATCTTTAATAGTTAAACTTTATCGTTGAGTTTACTTGATGATATACTTGCTATTGAATTTTGTTGGATGGTCATTCCTGTGTTTGCCAAATTATGATGATCTTGGTGGTTCCTATCTACAATCATATTGGTATCGGAGCAAATGGCACGGGTTCGATTCCCATTGATTAGTGGCTACTTAAAAGTATAATATACCCTTGAGCAAGGTATATTCCTACCCTTAAATTTGAAATCGTATGTAGTGGACATCCATGCGTACGTCCTTCCTCTTGTGTGGAGTATCCATGGACGAAGGTATCCACCGTGGGACTGCGGTACGGGTGGATGACTAGTTGCCTCACATAAAATAGCTAGTCTACATAATGGAAGGATTGGTAGATTGAGTGCGGAAATGGAGGTGTTGGTTCCCCTTGGCTCAGTAGGGGTTATTAGTCAATAGTCAATGAGGACATCAACATCTCTGAAGGGGGGGTGAGTGTAGCGCATGTGATCATGGAATGAGATTTGGATATACTGTTACCGTGAATCCTTGGAACCTTGGGGGATAAATGGGGATAAAATAACCACTAAGGGCTCTCTCATCAAGCAATTGCCCCTTTTCCAGTTGGTTTAAGGGGAGAGAGATAAAGTGCACTACACTTACTGCCACAATGGCAAGAGGTCGGTATTGCTGGACCCTTTATCAACCCCTCTTGTTCAAATGTTAGTAAACTGGACTTTGCATGTGTACTTGGCCGGACGAGTATAAGAAAGGAATTCTTAAGTGTCTATTTATCCAAGCATACTTGGCCCAGCTTGTTAGTTCTCTTTTGCTTTGTCTTGCACTGGCTTGACAAGAACCCTCACGTATTGAGATGAGTCCCTCAATATCGTTGGATGATAGCTTACTTTGTTTGCTAAACACCCTCGCTATCATGTCCTTTGTGTTAGTCTCATTTCGGTCTCAAATGCTATTTATGGAAAGTGTCTAGATTCGCTTATTTGGCATATCTATGGAATGTAGAGATCGGCCTGAACACAATGGTGTTCGTCCCATGTCCAAATTCACAATCTAACGCCATTCCATAATTAGTAAGTTTCGAGTTTGTCCCAGAGACTAACTCCTGATAATAAGGGAGGCTTGGGGTGAAAGCCCAAAGTGTGTGTTCCTCAAAGGGGGGGGGGGGGGGGGGGGCCTTATGGAGGGTTCCAAATGTATAAAAGGGATAGGGGGTAGGTCAAACATGGCCAACCAACCTGAGGCAACGTCTAACTTCCCCTGTGGGGGCCTGTCCTTGTTCTACGTCTGACTTGGGTCTAAGCCCAAGTTCCATTCCATGCTAGTTGGTGGAGTACCCATGTCCTTGCGTTAGGCCACTAGTATGCTGAAATAGTGCCAAACTCCATTTGGCTCTGTTTTGTGTGCTAGTCTTGGCATTGGGATGCTAGTTGCTCTAAGACTATTCCAAGTCGCTCTGGGCTCCTGTCCCTTCGCTCCTCAAGCTGTAAGCTCGGGAGTTGCTCCGTGGTCTAGTACTATCATTCCTTGGCTCCATGCTTGGGAGTTTGGCACCGTTTCTTCGTTTAGTGGCCCAAGGCTCTGAACCTCGGGTTCCACACCACTGTCCTTTGGACACGTGAAATATGACACGTGGCATGTGTCACATGGCATAAAGAGTGTTTAGGTTCCGCTTCATGGTGTTATCCTATGGTAAATCACCATAGGATAAAGGGTCAAAACCACGTGCACTACATTTTGTATCAGAGGATGAGTCTCAGTGAGTACTATTCAATAAGATTGGGTAACTAGTCTCGTTGCATATGCAGAGATGAAAACGATGATCCAAGTGGGTACACGTTTTGGTGCAAAGGCTTCGCATTCGTTCCTTAGGTATGGATTCGGTTACCTTTTTGTACCGTAATAATATGAGCTTGCTATTGGGCTCGTGAGTGAGGCACATTAGCAACTCAAGGTTACACTTTGAGTTGGCAAGATTAATGTTACCCTATCGTTAATTCCACGAGATGTTCTTTGTACCATGGGTGAAAGTAAACCTTCCCTAAGTTTGCTATGAGTGGCAAATAGGCTGGTCCGTAGCTGTTTAGCACAGCACTAGTGGATCCTTCCTAGGCATGGTTACAAGTGGATCAATCAAGACTGTAGGGATGAGTCTATTGATTCAAGTAATTATTGCCGTAGTCTCTCATAAACTTTTCTTGGATTGGACTGAAGGCAATGCAAAAGCAAGCTTAAGGTTTAGTCAAAGATGAGACCGAAAAGAGAGTCGTCAGGGACGAAGGATCAAACACATAAATCATCTTCCCTTCTTAGAAAAAAGATTTGCAACGAGGTGTTAACTCATTGTTCGTGTTCATATTATGCAATTAAGAATCCTTACCTTGATGCATCTTGGAGATGATGGTCTTACAAATGGTGAGCTGTGAGATGGATAGCGGTGAAGCGCTAAACCATTTTGTCTAGACTTGCTATTGGAAGACGTTGGTTGCAATGCTCAATTCTTTTCTGGGGAACCTTGCTATTGCTCCTTAAGTAGCTTGGTGTTGGATCAATTTTGAGTTTGGTCGGAAAGAGAGTGACATAAGTTTGTCCATGTTGTGAAGAAAAGTTAGTGGTATTGGGTGTTATAAATTTTTATCGGTGAGGTATAACATTTATGTTGCATTTTGTTGAATTGAGTTGGCACTTGATATTCACGTAAACCTTTGAAGTAATGACATAGCCATTACTCGTGGTGTTACTCAATTGATGATTAAGACATTGTGATACTTATATCATATCCATGTGATAATGAGTAATGTGTTTACGAAATTGCTTGGTCAAAAGATGATCAACCCCAAAGTGGTTGATGGAGAAGGTAGTCTACTTGCACGAAGTAGCATTGACGTAACTTTGACTAAATTCTCTATAGTGGTCCATTATGCTAAGTTTAAGTTGGTTCTTTATTCCTTGGGGGTTTGCCCATAAGGTGTTAGAAGAGGGTTATAGCATTCATTTGCTATAACTTGTTGATTGATCCGTTAACACTTGGAGTAGATTGATTAATGGAAAATGTGTGTAGTTAAGGCATTAACATCGCTAACACTTGTGTTAGTGAAAGTGGCATTGTTGTTCGAGTGATGAGGAATTTTCCTTAAACCTTGATTTTCCATGTTATTTCTTTTGTTAGTGTTTTGGCTTCATATTAGCTCTTGAAAGCGGTTGAAGAAGAGTGTTAGTGGAATGTGGATATCTGAAGATATGGTCTTTGTGATCAAGCTTTGGATGTTCACTTTGCATTTTGCGGATGTTAGTGTTGGATGTCGGAAGTATGGGCAAAAAGATGTTCGAGGATTAAACATATTATGGGTCTTGAGGATTTGTGTTGAGGTGAACTTATGTGAAGTTGTTAGTAGGAGAAAGTTAGTTGAGTTTTGAAAGTTTGTATTTCTAGACTGAGAGTCATTCTTTCTCTAGGATGGGAAAATTTCCACAAATTTTCTTAGACTTATCCAAGAGTTGATCTATTGATCATTTTGCCCGAAAACCATTCTGTTTTCATAAGCCAATACAAACTAGTGAAAGGGTTGGAATTAACTTCGGTTAGCTTAGACCTTAGTATATAGTTTGTATGATGCGACCCAAAAGGGATGGGTTTAGGGTTTAGAGTTTAGGGTTTGTTATGGTGTTGATGGCATTGAAGTGATGCCTTGTCGTTGACACTATTGATGTTGAGATTCGAGTGAAATGAGATGTCTCTCCTTCAGATAGATATTAAGTTTCATTAGTCTTGATGAAGATAGTGTTGATGATTTGGCTATGGCTTTGTGTTATTGGCATTCGTGCATTTGCTAATTAGCAACTATGTTAGCAATCAAACAAGATAAATGGCAAGTTGAGTTAGTTGTGTTCTAGACGAGATTATTTAGTAGGGGTTGAGATTTGGCTTTTCCTTGAAAAGTGATTCAGTTACGGACTATACTAACTTTACGAAATGAAGAGTTAGTGATTGATATTGAAATGTTTGAATCCTTATTAGGTTTAAGTTAGAATATATCAATCATTGATAATTCTTCTTGTGCTTGTTATAAAGTGAGTTATGTCTCACTATAGATGGATTCATAAAGGATCGTTTAGTGATCACTTGTTGAGAATAACTCCATTATGTTTAGCTTTTGGATTGATGCAGATATGCTCTTCATTAGCTTTGGCATTATAAAGTTTAGCTTATGGATGTGTTGAGGAGGATATTATGGATTGTGCTATGATTTCTTCTTTAACATTGAAGTTAATTCATGCAAGACTTGTGATCATTGCTAGGCATGACTTAAATATAGGCTTCTTCGAGTTTTTGGGTTTTTGATTTTTCATGCTCATTTGTTTTATTTGTTAGGAGTTGTTGGGGAAGGCATTTTTGGCTTATTAGCTTTGATGTTGAAGTTGGCTTTTGCATTTAGCAATCATTGGTGATGATTGACTATCATCTAAGATAATTGATTATCCTTGTTAGAGGTTTTGCTTGATTATTGTTGATCTAGAATGAGTTGCCATTCTTTGGGATGGTAGATTCTTTTTTCAACGATGATTATACATCTCTTCATTGGTGGGATGATTAATATTCTTTCATGATAGTTAGTTGTTCTCTTTGATGGTTTATAGTTTTTTGCAATACCACATGTTCTTTGTGGTTTACTCTAGATTGGTCTATTGGGTTTGAAACATCAATAGGATGTTGCTGACACTTGCTTAAGCAACTTGAGTTCCTTTGTATTGTTTATTGGGATCTATTCAGATTGGCTAGTGTAATGGTTGGCATGAATGTTATGTTTGTTAGTCTTGCAACATTTATTTTGTTCTGTTGATTAGTGCTTGAGTTAGTTCTGATAGATTGGGATGTTATTTCCTTTGGGTGATACATTCGCGAGCATTGTGCTTGTCAGTTAATGATACTTTGTGTTCTTTAAGTTATCTTTAGTAAGTTATTTGACATACTGTCTGCCATCTTCAGTAGTTAAGTTTTATCATTGAGTTTTTTTGATGATACACTGGCTATTGAATTTTGTTGGATGGTGAATCCTATGTTTTCCAATGATAGTGATCTTGGTGGTTCCTATACTTTAATACTAGTTTATCAGATGATAACTTACTTAGAATACTTTTGTGTTCTAATCTAAGATTTAATCACTGATACTTAAGTCTCTAAGATATCATTGCTTATGACTTTGATATTGTCCATCTATTAATCTTTGACTTTGGGCTAGTATAGGCAGACTGGCTTCAGCACTTCGTGTGCATAGTGAAATCTTTAGTCATGGGGTAGCTATTGTCGACTGATCACATCACCCACCTCTCTGTCGATGTTCCTTATTCCGTTACAAGGGCGTGACCGTGTAAACAACTCTAATTGCCTATTTACAGTAGTCTATCTAAACCTTGCCAGCGACGATCGAAAGGTGTCTAAGTGGGTAATGCATCTGCGTTAGACAAAGAGGTTGCCTCCTAACTCATTTAAGTTGGTGCATTTCTCACATAGTGTGAGTACTGTGAACTTTTTCTACAGTTTTTTCCTTGGCAGTATTTTAGACTCGAGTATGCATCAACGAGGATGTCGATCTTCCCTAGGGGGGGAAAGTGTTGCGAATGTGACTTCAAGTATCAAAAGTTACCTATTGGCCAATCCTTACAGACACTCTTACCTTACTGCCACGTGTGAAACACAAAATCCCTAGGCTCCAAAGTGGAGCCAGAAGGGTGCCACGTGGTAGTGGCCGAAGCAAAAGCCAAATGAGCATAACACGTTTGGACCAAAAGCTCCGCCTTGAAAGGTCGAAAGTGGGAGTGGAACTCCCAACAAAGTGCTCGAGGAATGAGCACGAAGCAAGCAATAAACGAGGCTCTAAAAAGGGACCCAAAAGGACCAACATATGACACGTGGAAGTGTCCGAGATGGAGTCCGAGATGAACCTAGATGGAGTCTGAGATGGAGTCCGAGATGGACCGAGACAGAGTCCAAGATGGAGTCTGAGATGGACCCGAGATGGAATCCGAGATGGAGTCTGAGAAGGACCCGAGATGGAGTCCAAGGTCGAGACCGAGATCAGGACCGAGATCGAGACCGAGGCCGAGGCCGAGTCCGAGTCCGAGTCCGAGTCCGAGTCCGAGTTCGAGTCTGAGTTCGAGTTTAAGAGGGTGAAAGCCCAAAGCGTTCGTCTCCTAGACCCTGGGGGGTTTGGTGAGCTCCAAAAGTATAGTAAGGGGGAGGACTGCAGTGGAGCCAGTTTGGCCAGGAAAGGCTAGTTTGGCCCAAGAAGGTTGTACCCAGTGTTGGGTGATGAGCTGCCCATTGGGAAGTCCAAGATTAGAGTGAACACAGACTGACAAGCAAGGTAGCTTGGTGAAGTGTTCAAGAGCCGGCTTTAGTTCCTTCGGGAGATCGATTGCCCGATGCTCCCAGTCCAAGTGTGGGTGGCACTACCTACTTGGATACCAGGTGTGGCTCAACGGAACCTCGCTCTAAGCCCATGGCTAGAGCACCCAAAGGCGGAAAGCGAGGAGAGTACCCACAAGGTTTGCATAAGGCCAAGGTGTTCCAAAATGTTGTCCCAAAGGCACAGACTGTGGAAAAGAAGAGGAGTAATCCTCTAGTGTAGTGACCAAGGATATAGTTGTGCGGTGAGGAAGTCCCAGAGGACTGTGGGACTTAGTGGTCGGGCCTTGATCCAGTGGCAGTGTTGGCGAACACGGCCAAGGATAGAAAGGGACTTGGTTTGGACCAAAAAGGAGATATTGGGGAAGGCTATTCCCCATGTCTGCAGGCATCCTAAGGATGCTAAGGAGTGGATCTGGGATAACCACTCATGGACGGATGGCTTAGTTTTAGAGAGACGGGATTGCAATGCAGGTGGTGTTGGACCACCGATGTGACCAAGGTGATTGGGCATGGCCTAGCGTAACGGGCTGATATGTTGGTGGTGCCTTGGGGTGTTGGTCATAGGACTGGACATGTGGAGCACTTGGACCAAATGCAAAGGTTGAGTGGCATGGATGCCATTCTCGGGGCTAGCAAGCCCCAAGTCCTGAGTGGGATTTATGGAGGTTGTGAATGAGACTCCTCCAAGTGGTCGGAGGTGTGGTTAAGTGACTAAAGTAGAATGGAAAAAATTAGTCGCTTACAACTTGGTATCAGAGTTGTTCCTTAGTCCGACTCTTATTGGTGGCCAAGTATATCACCACTTGTATTGGAATTGGAAAGTCCTAGATATGGACCTATCCTCGAGGAATAGCATGTCGAGAGGACATGGTTCTCCACTCGAGTTCATGCGTGAACTTGTGCATGATGTGGTGGATGGAAAAGGGCTAGTAAGGGAACGACTTTGGGATTTTGGGAATAGTATGAGGGTTTCCTTAGAGAGTTGAGGATGTGATCTAGATGAGCGTTTGACACGGCATAGTCTAGGCATAGCGGTCAACTTGAGGCATAGTCTAACTCCCGCTTGCGTGCTTGTCTTTGTTCTGCGTTCGGCTTGGGTCTAAGCTTAAGTTCCATTCCATGCTAGCTGGTGGAGTACCCATGTCCTTGCGTTAGGCCACCGGTATGCCGAAATAATGCCAAACTCCATTTGGCTTTGTTTTGCGTGTTGGTCTTGGCATTGGGATGCTAGTTGCTCCAGGACTGTTCCAAGTCGCTCCAGGCTCCTATCCTTTCGCTCCTCGGGCTGTAAGCTCAGGAGTTGCTCCATGGTCGGGTACTATCACTCATTGGCTCCATGCTTGGGAGTTTGGCACCGTTCCTATGTTTAGTGGCCCAAGGCCCTGAACCTCGGGTTCCACACCACTGTCCTTTGGACACGTGGTATATGACATGTGGTATGTGTCACGTGGCATAAAGAGGGTTTAGGTTCCACTTCGTGGTGTTATCCTATGGTAAATCACCATAGGATAAAGGGTCAAAATCACGTGTGTTACAAGATGTGTATTTTATTCCTCACAATGATAATCTTTTGTATTTTTAAAGAAAAATTATTGGTTTATCAAGTTAGATTTTACTTCTGGGTACTGGCAAGTGCTGATGGTCGAAAATGATGTTCCCAAGACTGCTTTTCATACATAATTTTGTTTATATAAGTTCTTAGTAATGCTAAATAATTTGAACAATGTTGTAATGACTTTTTAGTGGATGATGGACTAAATTCTTTGCAGTATGTCAAAGGTGATTGTTGACTTTATTGATAATGTCTTGATCCACTTAAAAAAGATGTAAAAGGAGCATTTCCATGATGTTTGGAAGGTGTTAAATTGGTTGTGGAAAGTTAGTCTAAAGTTGAAGCAGTTGAAGTGTATATTTGGGTCCAAGGATATGACTTATCTTAGGTACCATATTTCTCATAAAGGTTTGTAAGTTGATCTTGACAAATTTGTAGTCGTTCAAAATTTTTCTATTCCGAAGTGTATAAATTATAATGCTTTTGGGTAAGGTGCAGTATTTTAGTTGTTTTATTGATCATCTTTTTTATCATATTGCATTATTGCAAACATTGTTAAAGTCATCAATATCATCTTTCATTTTGGTATGAGGATTGCAAATATATATTTATGAATCTTAAAGACTTATTGACAACTCCTTTAGTTTTGGTGCATTTTGAATACACTAAATCTTTTATTTTGCATATGGATGCTTCGGATATTAGTCTTGGGGGTGTTTTAATGCAAAAGAGTATGAGTGTGCCTGATTGTAATGCATGTGGTTTTCACCCTTTATTTTATGATGATTTGTCATATGATAATCACGAAACGGAACTTAAATCTTCCATATGCCATATGTCATATGCCACGTGCCACATGCCATATATCTAAAGATAGTGGAGTGGAACTCAAATTTTAGGGCCTTAGGCCACTAAATGAAGGAACGGAGTTAAACTCTTAAACTTGAAGCCGAGTGAAAGAAATAAAGCACGGAATGATTCTTAAGTATTCCGCCCAAAGAGCGAAAAGACAAGATTACAAAGCGATATAGGAATAGTTCTAGAGCATCAAACATCCTAATGCTAGGACTAGCACTAAAAATAGAGCCAAGTATTATTTCAGCATATTAGTGGTTTAACATGAGGATATAGGTATTTCACTAGCTACATGGTGTGGACTTTAGGCTTATACTAAAGCTGAACACAAAACAAAGACAAACACACAAGCAAGAGCTAGACAATGCCTCAGGTTACTCAGCTATGCCTAACCTACCCACTATCTACTATACATTTGGAACCCCCCACAGCCCCAGCCCCCTGTAGCAAACGCATGCTTTAGGCTTTCACCCTTAGCTTCAGAAGTTAGTCTCTAGGACTAACTTGAAACTTACTAAATATGGAATAGCGTTAAATTTTGAATTTAGATGCGGGACCAACACCATCATATTCAAGACAATCTCTACATTCCAGAGATATGCCAAATTAATAAATCTAGATACTTTCTATAAATAGTAATTGAGACCAAACGAGACTAACACAAGGTGCATGATAGTAAGGGTGTTTGTTAGACATGGTAAGGTATCATTTGGTGAATATTGAGGGACCAAGCTCAATATTGCAAAAGTTCATAACACTAGTATATGCAAACCAATATATAAGTTTCTCATATCAGGTTGAGTATGCTCAGCAAGAAACATATAGGAGTTCCTACCTTATGTTTATCCAACATAAGTATATATATAATGACCAATTTCTCAATTAGCTTAGGCGGAGACTAAAAAAGAAACTAGCAATACCAACCTTTTTGTTGCAAATGTGACTTCAAGTATCAAAAGTTATCTATCGGCCACTCCTTACGGATACTCTTTCTTTATTGCCACGACGGTAGGAGGTCAGTATTGTTGGACCCGTTATCAATTTCCCACTTGAGCTAGTTGAGAAACTAGTCAATGACTATGTACTTAAATTGGATAAACATAAGGTAGGAACCCTATGTGTTTCTTGCTAAACATACTCAGCTTGATTTGAGAAACTTGTGTCATTGACTTGCACTTGCTAGTATCAAGCACCTCCATGATATTGAGCTTGATCCCTCAATATCACTAGATTATAGCTTACCATGTCTGCCAAACACCCTCACTATTATGCCGTTTATGTTAGTCTTATTATAATCCCAAATGTTATTTATGGAAAGTGTCTAGATTTGCTCATTTGGCATATCTATGGAATGTAGAGATTGTCTTGAACACAATGGTGTTTGTCCCATGTCCAAATTCGCAATCTAAGGACATTCCATATTTAGTAGGTTTCGAACTTGTCCCAGAGATTAACTCCTAATACTAAGGGAGGCTTGGGGTGAAAGCCTAAAGCGTGTGTTCCTCAAGGGGGGAGGGCGGGGGGGGGGGGGAATTGGGGGGTTTTAAATGTATAGTAGGGATAGTGGGTAGGTTAAGCATGGCTGACTAACCTAAGGAATAATTTAGTTCCCATTGCATGCTTGTCTTTGTTCTGCATCCAACTTAGGTCTAAGCCTAAGTTCTATTCCATGCTAGTTGGTGGAGTACCCATGTCCTTATGTTAGGCCACCGATATGCCAAAATAGCGTTAGACTTCGTTTAGCTCTGTTTTGCATGTTAGTCCTGGCATTGGGATGCTGGTTGCTCTAGGACTGTTCCAAGTTGCTTTATGCTTTTGTCCCTTCACTTCTTGGGCTATATGCTTGGGAGTCGTTCCATGCTCTAATGCCATTACTCTTTGGCTCTGTGCTTGGGAGTTTGGCACCGTTCCTTCATTCAGTGGTCCAAGGCCCTGAAACTTGGGTTCCACACCATTGTCCTTTGGACACATGGCATATGACATGTGGCACATGGAGGGTTTAGATTCCACTTTGTAGTTATCCTATGGTAAACCACCATAAAATAAAAGGTAAAAACCACGTGCGTTACACTTTTGCTGTTGTGGTAGTAAGGAAAGAATATTCAAAAGTACTAGCTAATAGATAACTTTTGATACCCACAGTCATATTTGTGACACTGATCAGTGTCATCCCATTGTACATCAGCCATATATTACAACTAGCGATGGTGAACTACTCCACAATAGAGAAGTGTTAATAGTAGTTTAGGGTTTTAAGAAGTTTTATACATATTTGCATGGTTCTCGGATATTACTAAAAAGTGATTATGTTGTAGTTACTTCATTATTGAAGTAGAAAAATTTGGTTGGTTGTACTATTTAGTAGGCTTTGAAGCTTTAGATATATAATTTCAAGGTTCATCACTGTAAGCGATTAAATTTTTCATTCTATTTCAATCATGGAGGAGTCTCACTCACAACTTCCATAAGTCCTATTCTGGACTTAGGGCTTGCGAGCCTCAAGCATGACATCCATGCCATTCATACTTTGCACCTGGTCTAAGTGCTCTACGTATCCGATCCCCTGATTGACACCCAGACGTACTACTGACATATCAGCTCGTTATGCTAAAGCCATGCCCATTCACCTTTGTCACATTGGTGATCCAACACCACTTGCATCACAATCCTATCTTTCAAAGACTGGCCATCCATCCATGAGTGGTCATCCCTTGACCATACATTAGCACCCTTAGAATGCCTAGAGGCATAGGGAACACCCTTCCCCAATGTCTTTTCTTCCGTCCCTACCAAGTCCCTCTTCATCCATGGCCATGCTTGCTAACACTGCCATTGGGGCAAGGCCCAAAGGCTCGACCACTAAGTCCCACTGTTCTCTAGGACTTCCTCACCATGTGACCGTATCTTTAGTCACTATTGTAAGTTATAAGTTTTTCATTTCCAATTTGCCAGTTTACCCCGTCTATCCAACCACCACCGCCTTGGCCTTTGTTAAGTTCCCTCGCCAAGGTTCCCACCTATTATACCAGCTCCTACTTGGTCCTACTTAGTTTCAACTACACGAGCAACGGAGCGTTAGCCATCTATCCACAGATTCCCAAATCTCTCCCAATCCCCCTCCCTGGGTTAAACTGGACTTAAAGTTTGGATACACTCCCTGCAAGCACAAGTAGCCAAACACACCAAGCCTTCAAGTTTCTAACATCCCTTGGTACAACAAGGCTTGATTATGGGACCCTTTAAATCCCAAGCCTTAGGTGCAACACTTGCTCCGGGACGCCGGGGGAAACATCGTGGCCTAACGGCCCGGTATGGGTACTTCTACCCCCTCACTTCCATCCCAAAGGGAAGGCCCAAGCCCCTAGGAAGGGTGAGGACCAATGAGCCACAAGGTACTCAAGTGGGGCACCACTCCACATGAACTAGGAGCACCACAGTCGGTTTCCTTTCCAGGAGTGGGAGTTGCTCTTGAGCACTTCCTTGGGTGGCCCCTCTGGCCACATCCGAGTCCATGCTCACTCCCATCCAAGGCCCCTCGGCCTCAGTCTAAACCTCAAGTTAGTTTGGAAGCACCACTAGAGAGTTCCTTCAAGACTGGTTCCTAGACCTCACTATCCCTACTATACTTTTGGAACCCCCTACAGCCCCCTCCCCCCCCGGGAGACACACACTTTGGGCTTTCACCCCTCGACTTGTATTAGTACTTGGACTCGGTCTTAGACTCGATCTCGGACTCGATCTCGGACCCAACCTCGAACTTGATCTCGGACTCGGTCTCGAACCTGATCTCGGACTCGACCTCGGACTTGATCTCGGACTCAACCTCAGACTTGACCTCGGACTCGGTCTCAGACCCAACCCTCCTCTATCTTGAACTCGGTCTCGATCTCGGTCTCGGAGTCGGCCTCGAACTCAATCCCAAACTCTATCTCGAACTCGGTCTCAGAGTCAATCTTGGACTTGATCTCAGACTCGGAAACTCTTTATCGTTTTGGTCATGCTTTTGGGGATCCTTTAGCCTACGACACCTCGGGGAGTTGGTTCCTTATAATTACATTAGAGGACTGCTCCTCTTCTTTTCCATAGTCTGGGGCTTTGGGATGACATTTCAAAACACCGTGGCCTTACGCGAGCCTCATGGGTACTCTCCCCACCTTCTGCCTTTATGTGCCCTAGCTATGTGGCTAGAGCGCAGTTCCAATGAGCCACACCAGGTTTCCAAGTAGGTAGTGCTACCCACACTTGGATTGAGAGCATCAACCATTCGATCTCCCAGGGGAGTTAAAGTCGGCTCTTGAACACTTCATCAAGCTACCTTGCTTGTTTGTCTGTATTCACTCTAGCCTTGGACTCCTCAGTGGTTTTATGATCACCCACCACGTGGGTATAGCCTTCCTTGGTCACACTAGCCTTTCCTGGCCAAATTAATTCCACTGGAGTCTTCCCCCTACTATACTTTTGGAGCTCACCAAACCTCCCAGGGTTTGGGAGATGAATGCTTTGGGCTTTCACCTTGGACTCAGACTCGGACTTAGGCTCGGGCTCAGGCTTGGACTCGGACTCAGACTCGGTCTCAGTCCTCGGTCTTAGTCTCGATCTTGGCCTCGGCCTTGGTCTCGGTCTTAGTTCTGGTCTTAGTTCTGGTCTCGGTCTTGACTTCGGGCTCCATCTCGGGTCCTTCTCAGACTCCATTTTGGACTCCATCTTGGTCCATCTTGGACTCCATCTCAGACTCCATCTCGGGTCTATCTTGGACTCCATCTCGGGTCCATTTCGGACTCCATCTCGGGTCCATCTCGGATTCCATCTCAGTCCATCTTGATCCATCTCCGACTCCATCTCGGGTCCATCTTTGACTCCATCTCAGGTCCATCTTGGACTCCATCTCAGTCTATCTCGGACTCCATCTCGGGTCCATCTCGGACTCCATCTCGGACTCCATCTCAGTCCATCTCAGACTTCATCTTGGACTCCATCTCAATCCATCTCGGACTCCATCTTGGACTCCATCTCGGACTTCATCTTGGACTCCATCTCAATCCATCTCGGACTCCATCTTGGACTCCATCTCGGACTCCATCTCGGACTCCATCTCGGGTCCATCTCGGACTCCATCTCGGACTCCATCTCGGGTTCATCTCGAACTCCATCTCGGGTCCCTTTTCTAGAGACTCTCTTATTATTTACTTCGCACTCGTTCCTTAAGCACTCCATTGGGAGTTCCACTCCCACTCTTGACTCTTCAAGTCAAAGCTTTTAGTCCTAATGTGTTATGTCTTAATGTGTCCTAATGGTAGTGGCTTCTGCTTCAACCACTACCATGTGACACCCTTTTTGCTCCACTTTGGGGCTTAGGGATTTGTGTCTTACAATCACCCAAGGAGTTTTATGGCTAATGCTAACATCTTTTCTCAAGCTCCTCTCCCTTCTTCGTTATCTTCTATTATTCCTGACAAGTGCATTGTTCTAGCATCAATGGATTTTCTAGATGAAGATTCTGTGTTGTCAAGGTGTAGACCAAAATTTACCTTCTCTTGATGAGGTTTATGAGGCTTAAAAGGTTGAATTATGGATCTAAAGGCTTCATGAATGGTTTAAGAATCCTACATCACTTAGTAATGATTTGCCATTTTGCATTTTACATTCTCAAGATCATCTGAAGGATAATTTTCTTTATTTTGTTGGGATTGATCTTGATGATCATTTATAGCTGGTGGTACTTTCAATATTTATTCCAAGGTTTCTCCATGATCATAACTCTTCTAATCTTGGCGGGCATATGAGACATCAACATGTGACAAAGAAGCTATATAGGTCTTTTTATTGGCCGAAGATGAAATATGATATTATCCGATATGTGTGTAATTGTGTTCATAATACTCACCCTCGTGCTGTAAAAGGGCAATTTGAGTTAATTTGAGTTGATGGCATTTGATCTAATAAGGCTTTTTCCACGGTTAACTTGTAATAATGAGTATGTCATTATTGCCTCTGACTACTTGATTTGTGAAAAGGAAGTTAGTGCTCTTGCTAGTGCATTTGGAACTACTGTTAGGTACTTCCTTCTCAATTGAATGGTATTCCAACATTTCTATTCAAAGCAGATTCTCTTAGTGTTGCCAATGTGACTTTGGGTATCAAAAGTTACCTATCGGCTAGTCCTTTCAGATATTCTTTCCTTACTGCTATGACGGCAGGTAGTCAATATTGTTGGACCCGTTATTAGTCTCTGCCTAAGCTAGTTGAGAAACTGGTCATCACATGTGCACTTAAATCGGAAGGGCACTAAAGAAGGAAATCCTATGTTGTCATTTAGTCAAGCATACTTGGCACAGTGACGAGAAACTCATGTTGTTGACTTGCACTTGCTAGTGTTGGGAACCCCCATGATATTGAGTTTAGTCCCTCAATATCACTAGATGATAGCTTACTGTGTCTGCCAAACACCCTTGCTATCATGCCTTTTGTGTTAGTCTCATTTTGGTCCCAAATGCTATTTATGGAAAGTGTTTAGATTTGCTCATTTGGCATATTTACGGAATGTAAAGATTGTCCTGAACACAATGGTGTTTGTCCCGTGTCTAGCGCCATTCCATAATTAGTAAATTTCGAGCTTGTCCCAGAGATTAACTCCTGATACTAAGGGAGGTTTGGGGTGAAAGCCCAAAGCGTGTGTCCCTCAAGCGGGGAAGGGCGGGGGGGGGGGGTGTTCCAAATGTATAGTAGGGATAGTGGGTAGGTTGGGCATGGCCGACTAACCTAAGGCATAGTTTAACTCCCGTTTGCGTGCTTATCCTTGTTCTATGTTCGGCTTGGGTCTAAGCCCAAGTTCCATTCCATGCTAGTTGGTTCTATGTTGCATGCTAGTTCTGGCATTGGGATGTTGATTACTCTAGGACTGTTCCAAGTTGCTCCAAGCTTCTGTCCCTTTGCTCCTTGGGCTATATGCTCAGGAGTCGTTCCGTGCTCCAGTGCCAATGCTCCTTGACTCCATGCTTGGGAGTTTAGCACCGTTCCTTTGTTCAGTGGCCGAAGGCTTTGAACCTCAGGTTCCACACCACTGTCATATGGACACGTGGCATGTGAAACATGGCATGTGTCACGTGGCATAAAGAGGGTTTAGTTTCCATTTTGTGGTGTTATCCTATGGTAAATCACCATAGGATAAAGGGTCAAAACCACGTGCGCTACATTTGGTATCAGAGGATGAGTCTCAGCGAGTACTATTCAATGAGATTGGGCAACTAATCTTGTTGCATATGCAGAGATGAAAACGATGATCCGAGTGCGTACACGTTTGGGTGCAAAGGCTTCACATTGGTTCCTTGGGTATGGACTTGGGTTAACTTTTTGTACCATAATAATGTGAGCTTGCTTTTAGGATGGAATAAATTGTTCTGGTTGCATGAGTTTGAGCTTGGGCTCGTGAGTGAGGCACATTAGCAACTCAAGGTTACATTTTGAGTAGGCAGGATTAATGTTAGCCTATTGGTGGTTCCATTAGTTTTTCCATGTACCGTAGGCGAAAGTAAACCTTCCCTAGGTTTGCTATGAGTGGCAAATAGGTTGGTTCGTAGCTTTTTAGCACGGCACTAGTGAATCCTTCCTAGGCACGATTATAAGTGGATCAATCAAGACTGTAAGGATTAATCTAATGGTTCAAGTAGTCATTGTTGTGCTCTCTCATAAACTTTTCTTGAATTGGATTGAAAGTAGTGCAAAAGAAAGCTTGAGGTTTAGTGAAAGATGAGACCGAAAAGAGAGTTATCAGGGACAAAGGATCAAACACGTAAATCATTCTCTTTTCTTGAAGAGACGATTTGCAACAAGGTGTAACTTATTGCTCATGTTCACATCATGAAATCAAGAGTCCCTACCTTGATGCATGTTGGAAATGATGGTTTTACAAATGGTGAGTTATGGGGTGGATAGCAGTGAAACGCTAAACCATTTTGTCTAGGCTTACTATTGGAAGACTTAGGTTGCAATGCTCAATTCTTTTCCGAGAACCTTGCTATTGCTCCTTGAGTAGCTTGGTGTTGGATTAGTGTTGAGTTTGGTCAAATAGAGAGTGGCATTTAGCTTGTCTGTGTTGTGAACAAAAGTTAGTGGTGTTGAGTGTTGTAAATCTCTATTGGTGGAGTGTGGCATTTAGCTTGTCTGTGTTGTGAACAAAAGTTAGTGGTGTTGGGTATTGTAAATCTCTATTGATGGAGTGTGGCATTTATGTTGCATTTTGTTGAATCGAGTTGGCACTTGATAATCACATAAACTTTTGAAGTAATGACATAGGTGTTGCTCATGGTGTTGCTCAATTGATGATCAAGTCATTATGATTTCTTATATCATATTCATGTGATAATGAGTAATGTGTTTTACGAAGTTGCTTGGACAAACAATGATCAACCCCAAAGTTGTTGATAGTGAAGTTAGTGTACTTACACGAAGTAGCATAGAAGTAGCTTTGACTGGATTCTCAATGGTGGTCCATTATGCTAAACTTAAGTTGGTACATTGCTTTTTTGAGGGTTTGCCGTGAAGTGTTGGAAAGGGGTTGTAGCATTCATTTGCTATTGTAGCGCATGTGATCATGGGATGAGATTTGGATATATTGTCACCGTGGATCCTTGGAACCTTGGGGGATAAATGGGGATAAAATAGCCACTAAGGGCTCTCTCATCAAGCAATTGCCCCTTTTCTAGTTGGCTTAAGGGGAGAGAGATAAGGTGCGCTACAGCTATAGCTTATCAGTTGATCTGTTAACACTTGGAGTAAGTTATTGGATAGAGAAAGTGTGTAGTGTAGATATTGATATCGCTAACACTTGTGTTAGTGGAAGTAGCATTATTGTTCGAGTGAGGAATTTTCCTTAGAACTTGATTTTCCATGTCATTTTTTTTGTTAGTGTTTTGGCTTCACATTGGATCTTAAAGTTTGTTGAAGAAGAATGTTAGTGCATTGTGGATGTCCGAAGATATGGTCTTCATGATTAAGCCTTAGATGTTCACTTTGCATTTTGCGGATATCGGTGTTAGATGTTGGATATATGGGCAAAGATGTTTGATGCTTAAGCATATTGTTAGATCATGAGAATTTGTGTTGAGGTGAACCTATTGTAAGAGACTAAATTTTCCATTCTACTTTAGTCACTTAACCATACCTCTAACCACTTGGAGGAGTCTTATTCACAACCTCCATAAGTCCAACTCCAGACTTGGGGCTTGCCAACCCCAAGAATAGCATCCATGCCACTCAACCTTTGCGCTTGGTCCGAGTGCTCTACGTGTCTAATCCCATGATTGACACCCTAAGGTACCACCAACATACCAGCCCATTACGCTAATCCATGCCCATTCACCTTGGTTACATCAATGGTCCAACACCACCTGCATTGCAATCCCGTCTCTCCAAGACTAGGCCTTCCGTCTATGAGTGATCATCCTAGATCCACTCCTTAGCATCCTTAGGATGCTCACAAATGGGGAATAGCCTTCCCCAACCTCTTTTTTCCGGTCCCCACCAAGTCCCTTTCTGTCTATGGCCATGTTCGCTAACACTGCCATCGGATCAAGGCCTGCAGGCCCGACCTCTAAGTCCCACTGTCCTTTGGGACCTCCTCACCATGTGACTATATCCTTGGTCATTGCACTAGAGGATTGCTCCTCTTCCTTTTCACCGTCTGGGACTTTGGGATAACATTTCGGAACACCGTGGCCTTACGCGAGCCTCATGGGTACTCTCCCCACCTTCTTTCTTTGGGTGCTCTAGCCGTGGGTTTAGAGCGAGGTTCCGTTGAGCCACACCTAGTATCCAAGTAGGTAGTGCCACCCATACTTGGACTGGGAGCATCGGCCAGTCGATCTCCCAGGGGAACTAGAGCCAGCTCTTGAACACTTCACCAAGCTACCCCGCTTGTCGGTCTGTGTTCACTCTAGTCTTGGACTTCCCAGTGGCCAGCTCATCACCCAACACTGGGTACATCCTTTCTGGGCCAAACTGGCCTTTCCTAGCCAAACTGGCTCCATTGCAGTCCTCCCCCTACTATACTTTTGGAGCTCACCAAACCCCCCAGGGTCTGGGAGACGAACGCTTTGGGCTTTCACCCTTCCAGACTCAAACTCGGACTTGGACTCGGACTCGGACTTAGACTCAGACTCGGGCTCGGTCTCGGCCTCAGCCTTGGTCTCGGTCTCAATCCCGATCTCGGTCTCTGTCTCAATCTTGGTCTCGGTCTCGGTCTTGGTCTCGGTCTCGACCTCGGACTCCATCTCGGGTCCTCGGACTCCATCTTGGATTCCATCTCGGGTCCATCTCAGACTCCATCTCGGACTCCATCTCAAACTCCATCTTGGGTCCATCTCGAACTCCATCTCGGGTCTATATCGGACTCCATCTCGGATCCATCTCGGACTCCATCTTTGTCCATCTCGGACTCCATCTCTGTCCATCTCAGACTCCATCTCGGACTCCATCTCGGGTCCATCTCGGACACTTCCACGTGTCATGGGTTGGTCCTTTTTGGGTCCCTTTTTAGAGCTTCGTTTATTGCTCGCTTCGTGCTCATTCCTTGAGCACTTTGTTGGGAGTTCCACTCCCGCTCTCGACCTTTCAAGTCAAAGCTTTTAGTCCAAATGTGTTACGCTTGTTTGGCTTTTGCTTCAGCCACTACCACGTGGCACCCTTCTGGCTCCACTCAGTTTTGTTTCTCACACCTATGTGAAGTTGTTAGTAGGAAGAAGTTGGTTGAGTCTTGAAAATTTGCATTCCTAGACTGAGAGACATTCTTTTTCTAGGATGGGAATTTTTTTTATTTTTTTTCACAAATTTTCTTAGGCTTTTTCAATGGCTGATCTATCGGTCACTTTGCTCGAATACCATTCCATTTTCGTAAGCCAATACAAACTAGTGAAAGGGGTTAGAGTTGACTTTGGTTAGCTTAGAGCTTAGTAGATAGTTTGTATGATGCGACCCAAAAGGGATGCTAATTTTTGGGGCAAAAGCAATTGAGTTGGATAGAGTTTGAAGTTGGTGTAGAAAAGTGGTTGTTATAGTTTTCTAAAAAGGGTGACCCTTACACCTTTCTTCTGTAGCGTTATGTTTGGTGATAGGTTGCATCTTGCATTTCGTTAAGATTCTATGATAGTAGTGAGCTCTCACTGATCTTGATTTAGTCTTGGTAGCCCTACGCTTTGGTTGAGGATAGTGATGTCTAACTTAGTTATTTAGGTTGAGATGTTGGTACCTATACTATAGCTTTGTCTATGAGGAGGTTGTGTACCAATATGAGTCCATCTTATGGTCTTCACCTTAGTTTCGACTGAGTGTTAATCATGTATAGCTAGTGTCTTCAAGGCATGCTCAGAGCTAGTGGCTAAATGCATTAGTGAGCTTATTGCAGTTGAGTTGGATTCAAGTAGTTATTTAGTTATGCTTGTCCATAAACTTTTATCTCATGCTTGAGGTATTAAGTTCATGTTGGACAAGTATATAACTCAATAGCATGAGTTTAGTGTTTGGGTCTTATGAAGGCAAGTTGAAAGAGTGATTGTTAGTTGCTTTGCAACTAGTGATTGCTTGTAAACTTTGTCGAAAGACTGTTGACACTTGCTTCACTCGATGATAATTTAGCAGTGATAGGCTTGCTTTACCGAATGGTGTTGGGAAGGATCGTATGGTTAAACTTACATGGTTTCTTTTCCATGTTGGCATATCGATTCCTTTGTCGATATCATTTTGTTACATTTAGTCCATAGTGTTGGATTTCATTGAGTCTTAGATATGGTGATTCACTCCTTAAGGAAGTGTTATTTATAACTAAGTTTTGCTGAAGAATTGGTCTCAGATACTAAGTAAAGTATCTTCGACCTTGGTTAGCTTAGTTGTTAGGAAGTTTTGGGTGGTGATTCACTCATACTTTCTTTTAACTTTGTTATGGTGTTGATGGCATTGAAGTGATGTCTTGCCGTTGACATTGTTAATGTTGAGATTTGAGTGAAATGAGATGTCTCTTCAAAGATTGATGTCGAGTTTCATTAGTCTCGATAGAGATAGTGTTGATGCTTGAGTTGTTGCTTTATGTTATTTAGCATTTGTGCATTTGCTAGTTGGCAACTGTATTGACGTTCAAATGAATTGAGTGGCAAGTGAAGCTAGTTGTGTTTTAGACGAGATTGTTTAGTAGGGGTTGAGGTTTGAGCTTTTCCTTGAAAAGTGATTTAGTCATAGACTATGCTAACTCTACAAGCAGAAGAGTTAGTGATCAATATTAGAATTTTTGAATCCTTGTTAAATTTGAATTGGGATATATCGATCATTGATGATTCTTTTTGTGCTTGTTATGAAGTGAGTTATGTTTTGCTATAGATGGATTCATGGAGGATCATTTAGTGATCACTTGTTGAGCGTAGTTTCAATATGTTTGGCTTTTGGATTGATGCAGACATACTCTTCATTAGCTTTGCATTATGAAGTTTGGCTTATGGATGTGTTGAGGAAGATATTGTGGGTTGCACCATGATTTCTTCTTTAGCATTGAAATTGATTTATACACGACTTGTGATCATTGTTAGGCAAGGCTTGGCTATAGGCTTTTTCGAGTTTTTGCTTCCTTGAGCTTTCATACTTGTGGTACATTTGTTAGAAGTTGTTGGGGAAGGCATTTTGGCTTATTAGTTTCAATGTTGAAGTTATTATTTGCATATAACAATCATTAGTGATGATTGACTATAATCTAAGATAATTGATTATCCTTGTCAAAAGAATTTGCTTGATTATTGTTGATATCGAATGATTTGCCATTCTTCGAGATAGTGGATTCCTTCTTTAACGATGATTATGCATCTCTTTCTTGATGGGATGATTGATAGTCTTTCATGATAGTTAGTTATTCTCTTTGATGGCTTCTGGCTTTTCACAATACCACATGTACTTTGTGGTTTGCTATGGATTGGTCTTTTGGGTTTGAAATATTGATAGGATATTGCTAACACTTGCTTAGGCAACTTGAGTTCCTTGGTGTTGTTGACTGGGATCTATTCAGATTGGCTAGTGTAATAGTTAGCCTGAACGCTATGTTTGTTGGTCTTACCACATTCATTTTGTTCTGTTGATTGTTGCTCAGGTTTGTTTTAATAGATTGGAATGTTATTTCCTTTGGGTGATACATTCGCGAGCATTTTGTTTGCCAGTTGATAATACTTTGTGTTCTTTGAGTTATCTTTGGTAAGTTGTTTGGCATACTATCTGCCATCTTTGGTAGTTAAGTTTCATCATTGAGTTTCCTTGATGATATCCTTGCTATTGAATTTTGTTGGATGGTGATTCTTATGCCTACCAATTATGATGATCTTGGTGGTTCCTATACTATACTACTAGTTTATCGGATGATAACTTACTTGGAATACTTTTATGTTCTAAACTAAGATATATTCACTGATAATTACGTCTCTAAGATATCATTGTCTATGACTTTGATATTGTCCATCTATTGATCTTTGGCTTTGCGCCAGTATAGGCAAACTGGCTTCGGCACTTCGTGTGCATGGTGAAATCTCTAGTCATGGGGTAGCTACTATCGACTGGTCACATAACCCGCCTCTTTGTTGGTGTTCCTTATTCTGTTAAAAGGGCATGACTGTGTAAACAACTCTAACTGCCTATTTACAGTAGTCTATCTAAACCTTATTGACGGGTTTAGTTTCTTTGCTCAGGAGGGTTGGGGCCTTTAGCTTCTCTCTCTATGTCCCTATGGGTAAGGGTGTATCACACTTTTATAAGCTGGGTGACACTCAGAGTAGCAAGGGTGGCTGACTCCGTTGGTCATTTCCTTATCGGCGATTGTAGCGCACTTTATCTCTCTCCCCTTAAGCCAACTAGAAAAGGGGCAATTGTTTGATGAGAGAGCCCTTAGTGGCTATTTTATCCTCATTTATTCTCCAAGGTTCCAAAGATCTATGGTGACAGTATATCCAAATCTCATCCCATGATCACATGCGCTACACTCACCCCCCCTTCAGAGATGTCAATGTCTTCATTGACTATTAACTAACAACCCCTATTGAGCCAAGGGGAAACAACACCTTCATTTCCTCACTGAATCTACCAATCCTTCCATTGTGTAGACCAGTTATTCCATATAAGGCAACTAGTCATCCACCCGTACCATAGTCCCATTGTGGATACCTTCGTCCATGGATACTCCAAACAAGAGGAAGGACGTACGCATGGATGCTCAATACGTACGATTTCAAATTTAGGGGTAGGAATATACTTTGCTCAAGGGTATACTATATTTTAAGTAGCCACTAATCAATGGGAATTGAACCCATGCCATTTACTCCGATACCAACTATTTGTATTGAAAGTTACCTATCGGCCAGTCCTTACAGACACTCTTACCTTACCTTACTGCCATGATGGCAGGAGGTCGGTATTGCTAGTCCCTTTTATGGTCTCCACTCAAGCTGGTTAAGAAACTGGTCATCGCGTGTGCACTTGACCAAATGAGCATAAGGATGGAATTCCTACGTGCTATTTGTCAAGCATACTTGACCTGATTAGAGAAACTCATTCATTGACTTGCACTTGCTAGTGTTGGGAACCCCCGTGATATTGAGACTAGTCCCTCAATATTCGCTAAATGATAGCTTACCGTGTCTGCCAAACACCCTTGCTATCATGCCCTTTGTGTTAATCTTATTTCGGTCCTAAGTGCTATATATGGAAAGTGTCTAGATTAGCTCATTTGGCATATCTACGAAATATAGAGATCGGCCTGAACACAATGGGGTTCATCTAGTGTCCGCTTGTGTGCCTGTCCTTGTTCTACGTCCGGCTTGGGTCTAAACCCAAGTTCCATTCCATGCTAGTTGGTAGAGTACCCATGTCCTTGCGTTAGACCACCGGTATGCCGAAATAGCACCAGACTCCATTTGGCTCCATTTTGCGTGCTAGTCCTGGCATTGGGATGCTGGTTGCTCCAGGACTGTTCCAAGTCGCTCCAAGCTCCTGTCCCTTCGCTCCTTGGGCTATATGCTCGGGAGTTGCTCCGTGGTTCAGTTCCATCACTCTTTGGTGTGAGACACAAAATCCCTAGGCCCCAAAGTGGAGCCGGAAGGGCGCCACATGGTAGTGGCCGAAGCGAGAGCCAAATGAGTGTAACACGTTTGGACCAAAAGCTCCGACTTGAAAAGTCAAGAGCGGGAGTGGAACTCCCAACGAAGTGCTCGAGGAACAAGCACGAAGCGAGCAAAAGGCGAGGCTCCAAAAAGGGACCCAAAAGGACCAACACATGACACGTGGGAGTGTCCGAGATGGACTCGAGTTGGAGTCCGAAGTGGAGTCCGAGATGGACCCGAGTTGGAGTCCGAAGTGGAGTCCGAGATGGACCCGAGTTGGAGTCCGAAGTGGAGTCCGAGATGGACCCGAGATGGAGTCCGAGATGGAGTCCGAAGTGGAGTCCGAGGTGGACCCGAGATGGACCCGAGTTGGAGTCCGAAGTGGAGTCCGAGATGGACCCGAGATGGAGTCCGAGATGGAGTCCGAGATGGAGTCCGAGGTGGACCCGAGATGGACCCGAAATGGAGTCCGAGATGGAGTCCGAGATGGACCCGAGATGGAGTCCGAGATGGAGTCCGAGATGGAGTCCGAGATGGACCCGAGATGGACCCGAGATGGAGTTCGAGATGGAGTCCGAGATGGAGTCCGAGATTGAGTCCGAGATGGAGTCCGAAGTCGAGACCGAGACCGGGACCGAGACCGAGACCGAGACCGAGACCGAGACCGAGACCGAGACCGCGATCGGGACCGAGACCGAGACCGAGGCCGAGGCCGAGACCGAGCCCGAGCCCGAGTCCGAGTCCGAATCCGAGTCCGAGTCCGAGTCCGAGTCCGAGTCCGAGTCCGGAGCCTGAGAGGGTGAAAGCCCAAAGCGTTCGTCTCCCAGACCCTGGGGGGTTTGGTGAGCTCCAAAAGTATAGTAGGGGGAGGACTGCAGTGGAGCCAGTTTGGCCAGGAAAGGCCAGTTTGGCCCAGGAAGGCCAGACCCAGTGTTGGGTGATGAGCTGCCCACTGGGAAGTCCAAGACTAGAGTGAACACGGACCGACAAGCGGGGTAGCTTGGTGAAGTGTTCAAGAGCCGGCTCTAGTTCCCCCGGGAGATCGACTGGCCGATGCTCCCAGTCCAAGTGTGGGTGGCACTACCTACTTGGATACCTGGTGTGGCTCAACGGAACCCGCTCTAAGCCCATGGCTAGAGCACCCAAGGGCAGAAGGCGAGGAGAGTACCCAAGTGGCTCGCGTAAGGCCACGGTGTTCCGAAATGTTGTCCCAAAGGCCCAGACTGTGGAAAGGAAGAGGAGCAGTCCTCTGGGGTAGTGACCAAGGACACAGTCATGTGGTGAGGAAGTCCCAGAGGACCGTGGGACTTAGTGGTCGGGCCTGTGGGTCTCGATCCAGTGGCAGTGTTGGCAAACACGGCCAGGGGCAGAAAGGGACTTAGTGGGGACTGACAGAGGGATATTGGGGAAGGCTATTCCCCTTGTCGGTGGGCATCCTAAGGATGCTAAGGAGTGGATCTGAGATGACCACTCACGGATGGTTTGCCTAGTCTTGGAGAGCCAAGACGGTGATGCAAGTGGTATTGGACTACCAGTGTGGCAAAGGTGATTGGGCATGGCCTTAGCGTAACGGGCTGCTATGTCGGTGGTACCTTTGAGTGTCGGTCATGGGATCGGACACGTGGAGCACTTGGACCAAGTGCAAATGTTGAGTGGCATGGATGCTATTCTCGGGGCTAGCAAGTCCCAAGTCCTGGATTGGACTTATGGAGGTTGTGAATGAGACTCCTCCAAGTGGTCAGAGGTGTGGTTAAGTGACTAAAGTAGAATGGAAAATTTAGTCGCTTACAACTTGGTATCGGAGCTGTTCCTTAGTCCGACTTTTATTGGTGCTCAAGTATATCACCACTAGTGTTGGCATCGGAAGGTCCGAGGAGTGGGTCTATCCTTGAGGAGTAGCAAGTCGGGAAGACATGGCTCTCCATTACAGTTCATGTGTGAACTTGTAGACGAGGTGGTGGATAGAAAAGGGCCAATAATGGAACGACTTTGGGATCTTGGGAACAGTATATGGTTTTCCTCAAAGAGTTGAGGATGTGATCTAGATGAGCGTTTGACTTAGCAAACTGGCTAATGTAGTTGTGGTAAACAACTACAGTTGGGATCACGGGAAAGATAAAGACTCCAAAGCAATAAAGGAGTCACAAGATTTTCCTCATATAGTTGAGGTTGGTGCTCATGAATGTGAGACCAGAAGTAATGACTGTGGGAGGTCAAATACGGAAGAGGACTCAAGTCCTTGAAAAGGTAGCCGGGGCTACCTCTAATAAATGCTGGAACAACCCCAGGAGTTGGGGGTGTATTAAGTGGATGAGTTGGTGTTCTCATCACATGGACAAGTAGTCCTAAGGGGCAAAGGTTGCCCCCAGAGAACAAAATCAAGTGTCGGAGTAACACTTGTGAAAATAGTCCTTTTGAGTAGGACAGGAATGCAAGAAGTGTATTCCAGTGAGCTAGTGCCTCACAAGTAGGACCTTACGGGTCTATGGATTAACTAAGTCCAAAACTGCTGGATGACTCAAGTAGAGTTAACGGATGGTCCTAAAAGGACTGATGGAAGCATTTGGACTAAGGTGTGTTGTACCCCACAAAGGATGGGGGGGGATCATAGGATCCAAAGATGAGAACAGAGGGTATCTCATCAATGGCAAAATGTGTCATGCTAAAGTTATGGGAAAGGTGTTCCCAGAAGAAAACAACTTTGACATAAAGTTGTGTGTGACCTCTATGGTGCAGTGCTAACGGATGGTTGGCATGAGAAAGAGCGGTGTTGGTCTTGGCAAAGACTTAGACACGAAGGGGAAATGTCACAGAGGTAGGCTCGTGGAGCCGATGGTGTGGAAACACCAAATGTGCCAAGGTGTGATACCTTGAGGCTATGTTGGTGGGTTCATGAGAACCCCTTGCCAAAGGAATCCCAATGGAAATGGGAATAGCATAGCCTAAGCTGCAGAGCATGCAGTTGGAGTGTGGTGACCCAGATAATGATGGAGGTGTGGAAGCACCAGCAATGAGTTGTAGGACTTGACAACTATGAGGCAACTAAGCAAGAGGTGCAAAATAACTGGTTACACGGGTAGAAGGTAGCTACCCAAGACTTCTTAATAGCATAGGGAAGTTGGATATACCCTTACGGGGGATAAGTTGCTTGTGTTGCGATATAGTAAGTCAATGTCATAAAAGGAAATACTCATTGTCAAGAAAGCCATCATTGGGACACCCGAACACTCTAGAACACCAGAAGGTGGTGTTTGATGTCGCGAGGGCAATGGATAAAGCCCAAGGGACTAAGTCCCTAGCGAATGATGGATAGAAGGTGCTATCCAAATGTCCAAGGTTGCGGAGACAGGAGAGGACTGTCTACCCGAGTTGGACAAAGCCAAAAATGGAATTTTGGCAAGGCTAATGATGGGCATGTAAAGGCCCATAAGCAACAATGTAATCCCAGTGTGTGGGATTATAAGGTGAGCATACCCGGATTGAGGAACCACTCCCTAGGCTATTGGGTAGGTTCATCCCTAAGAATACTTGCTAAAGCATGATAGAAAGTGCAAAGCTATCCTCCTGGTCTGGAGGAGAATGACCAAAGGAAAGGTGTGAAGCCAAAAAGCAAGAAGTAAGGGGATAGAACCGAACCGTAGGAATCAAAGGGCATAACCAAGGTTGGTTATGCCAGCTGGGAGTGGAGAATCAAGTGGGGGCTCAAGGGTGTTGCCGCTAGCAACCGTGATGCCATGGAGAGTCTAAGTTATGGAATTGTCCATGTTAGACTATGTGGCATTTGGAAGGCTTGCAAAAAAGGGAGGCCTTAGCAAGCTGAGGGACAGAGTTCCTTCAAGGTTCCCAAAGACGATTCTAGGTAGCTTAGTACCTAGAAAGGCCAAGTGTAAATGGTTCATGGAACGCACGAAATCAGAGTGGCGCAGCAGAAGCGTGGTCTTGAAGCTTGCCATGAGGCAAAGCTATCAAGGTTAGGGAAGTAGTTCCCGAGTGTTCAAAGAGAGGGCTTTGAACGAAAGTCGATGGTCAAGGACCTTCACACTTATGCAGGAACCATGTTACAGTGGTCAGAGGACTTGCCAAGCGAGATTGGCACGTCGGGGGAACAAATACCCTAGTTGAAGGTGATAACTTCAAAAAGGGTGAGCCATGGGGCCGAGCATGGAAGAGTCCATGCATGATCACAGACATGTCAAGTGAGAGGACTTGGCAGTGTGGAGGAACTAGGTTCCTAAGCTGTGATCTGTAGCGCGCTTTAAAAATAAGTTGGTGCACCGGCGTGGGGAGTCACGCCAGGCATCTTGTGTGATGCCGTCCGTAGATGCATATACGGAGGTTGGGTTCGAGTCCCGACCCTCTAGTGCTTGGGTTCGAGTCCCAAATCACTAGGGCGTGGTGATGGTTTGGAATATGAGGACACTCATATTTCGGTGGTCATGGACTCTCAGTGGGGAGACTGGTTTGGGCACACCGCCAAGCGAGGGATGCCTCGGAGTCGTGATGCACGGTTAGATTGCTTAGTGTGAAAGCTCAGCACATCTAACTTGAATGCTTTAGTGCAAGTGGCACCAAGGTCGTGGTGAGTGAGATGGGGACACCTAATCTCAGTTGCTATGAACCTTGGCCGTAAGGGCTGGCTTGGGTGCACCGCCAAGTGTGGGGGATGCCCCCGGGGTTATAGTCAACAACTTGGAGGTCTAGAAGACCAAGTACCTCTTGGCAACTCTGTTAAGGTGCCAAGGTGAGATCACTATGCGATCTTATGGCCAGATAAGGACAAGGTCCTTGGTTGGCTAAGGAATGAAGTTCCTGGTTCAAAATGTTGAAATTGAACTGTTTAAGGTGGTGTGGCTTGGTCGTGATGACCAAGTGGGAAGAGCACCTAAGGGAAATAAACTATGTCCGTGCGATGGCATAGTGAGTCCGAGGAAAGTAGTCTCTATAAAAGACCCATGGGAGGGTCACGAAGTTGGGCCGTGGATAGAGCCCATAGCAGAAGATGCTAAAGAGACGTACTAGGGGTGAACATCCTCCGGACTTGGCAAAGAAGAGTCTTTGCTATGGAACCGAAACAATACCTCAAGGAGGGAGGTAGAGATTCGATGTTGCTTGGTGCAACAATCAACGGATAGAAGCAAAAGATGAGTGGCCAAGATAGGGCCGTGGAATCCCTTGGAAGGAATCCAAGTGACAAAGTTAGGCGAGGAACACTAATGTGTTGGACACTAACAAGTTGCGGGAAAGGAAGTGTGTTTCCAAGGAGGGATTCCGAAATGCTCCGATTTGGCGAAAGTGGAAGCTCCAAGGGAGGGAGCGGTAAGGTAGCCAAATGATAGGGCCATGAACAGCCCTAGCACAAAGCATGATAATTAGAACTTTGGCACGAAATAGAAGAAAGGATGATGGTGCCCTCGAGTAGAGAACTTCCTAGGATGGGAAGTGGAGTTGCACAAAAGGTGCAAGGCAAGGTGTCGGAGACACCTAGGAAATTGACTCCAAGAAGTCAAAATTCAAAGTTCCAAAGTGCAAAGGCTATATCGATGGAAATTGAGACTACTCGAGAAGGAGTAGTGGGATTGACTTAGAGAAGGGTCTCTAAGAGGTTTAGCGAGAACTAAACCAATAAAAGGAGAGAACCATTATATGTGGTCCAATCAGTCTCTAAGTTGGAGAGACTACCCTCCTTAGAGGATATGCAAAAGGCATGGTGAGCCTTCAATGTCCAACCATTGACGAATATGGAGAAGGCATGGTGAGCCTTCAATGTCACACCATTGACAAATATTGGCTACGCGCCAAGGATGGAAATGGTAACACATGCAGGTGTTACTTTATAAAATGGTTCACCGTTCGATGAGGACATCGAACTTCGTCTATGGGTGGTGGAGTTGTGAGACACAAAATCCCTAGGCCCCAAAGTGGAGCCGGAAGGGCGCCACATGGTAGTGGCCGAAGCGAGAGCCAAATGAGTGTAACACGTTTGGACCAAAAGCCCCGACTTGAAAAGTCAAGAGCGGGAGTGGAACTCCCAACGAAGTGCTCGAGGAACAAGCACGAAGCGAGCAAAAGGCGAGGCTCCAAAAAGGGACCCAAAAGGACCAACACATGACACGTGGGAGTGTCCGAGATGGACTCGAGTTGGAGTCCGAAGTGGAGTCCGAGATGGACCCGAGTTGGAGTCCGAAGTGGAGTCCGAGATGGACCCGAGTTGGAGTCCGAAGTGGAGTCCGAGATGGACCCGAGATGGAGTCCGAAGTGGAGTCCGAGGTGGACCCAAGATGGACCCGAGTTGGAGTCCGAAGTGGACGCCGAGATGGACCCGAGATGGAGTCCGAGATGGAGTCCGAAGTGGAGTCCGAGGTGGACCCAAGATGGACCCGAGTTGGAGTCCGAAGTGGACGCCGAGATGGACCCGAGATGGAGTCCGAGATGGACCCGAAATGGACGCCGAGATGGAGTCCGAGATGGACCCGAGATGGAGTCCGAGATGGACCCGAGATGGAGTCCGAGATGGAGTCCGAGATGGAGTCCGAGATGGACCCGAGATGGACCCGAGATGGAGTTCGAGATGGAGTCCGAGATGGAGTCCGAGATTGAGTCCGAGATGGAGTCTGAAGTCGAGACCGAGACCGGGACCGAGACCGAGACCGAGACCAAGACCGAGATCGGGACCGAGACCGAGACCGAGGCCGAGGCCGAGACCGAGGCCGAGCCCGAGTCCAAGTCCGAATCCGAATCCGAGTCCGAGTCCGAGTCCGAGTCCGAGTCCGGAGCCTGAGAGGGTGAAAGCCCAAAGCGTTCGTCTCCCAGACCCTGGGGGGTTTGGTGAGCTCCAAAAGTATAGTAGGGGGAGGACTGCAGTGGAGCCAATTTGGCCAGGAAAGGCCAGTTTGGCCTAGGAAGGCCGGACCCAGTGTTGGGTGATGAGCTGCCCACTGGGAAGTCCAAGACTAGAGTGAACACGGACCGACAAGCGGGGTAGCTTGGTGAAGTGTTCAAGAGCCGGCTCTAGTTCCCCCGGGAGATTGACTGGCCGATGCTCCCAGTCCAAGTGTGGGTGGCACTACCTACTTGGATACCTGGTGTGGCTCAACGGAACCCGCTCTAAGCCCATGGCTAGAGCACCCAAGGGCAGAAGGCGAGGAGAGTACCCAAGTGGCTCGCGTAAGGCCACGGTGTTCCGAAATGTTGTCCCAAAGGCCCAGACTGTGGAAAGGAAGAGGAGCAGTCCTCTGGGGTAGTGACCAAGGACACAGTCATGTGGTGAGGAAGTCCCAGAGGACCGTGGGACTTAGTGGTCGGGCCTGTGGGTCTCGATCCAGTGGCAGTGTTGGCAAACACGGCCAGGGGCAGAAAGGGACTTAGTGGGGACTGACAGAGGGATATTGGGGAAGGCTATTCCCCTTGTCGGTGGGCATCCTAAGGATGCTAAGGAGTGGATCTGAGATGACCACTCACGGATGGTTTGCCTAGTCTTGGAGAGCCAAGACGGTGATGCAAGTGGTATTGGACTACCAGTGTGGCAAAGGTGATTGGGCATGGCCTTAGCGTAACGGGCTGCTATGTCGGTGGTACCTTTGAGTGTCGGTCATGGGATCGGACACGTGGAGCACTTGGACCAAGCGCAAATGTTGAGTGGCATGGATGCTATTCTCGGGGCTAGCAAGTCCCAAGTCCTGGATTGGACTTATGGAGGTTGTGAATGAGACTCCTCCAAGTGGTCAGAGGTGTGGTTAAGTGACTAAAGTAGAATGGAAAATTTAGTCGCTTACATTTGGCTCTATGCTTGGGAGTTTGACACCGTTCCTTCGTTCAGTGGCCCAAGGCCCTAAACCTCGGGTTCCACACTACTGTCCTATGGACACGTGGCATGAAACATGTGGCATCTGTCACGTGGCACAAAGAGGGTTTAGGTTCCGCTTCGTGGTGTTATCCTATGGTAAATCACCACAGGATAAAGGGTCAAAACCATGTGCGCTACACCTTTGAAGGTCCAAATAAACCATTTCACCAATCTATCTATTTATTCATGATAAGTACTCGTGAAAGTGTAGCATATCCCTCTCGAATGTTAAAACATCAAATGCCTTAGCCATAAATACAGAACTATTATCTAAGTGTAGCGCATGTGGTTTTGACCCTTTATCATATGGTGCTTTACTATAGGATAACACCACGAAGCAGAACCAATCTCAATATCACGGGGGTTTTTGATACTAACAAATGCAAGCCAATGATAAGAGTTTCTCAAACCAGGCCGAGTATGCTCAGCAAAAAACACATAGGGTTCCTACCTTATGTTTATCCGATCTAAGTACACGGTCATTGACTAGTTTCTCAACTAGCTCAAGTGGGAAACTGATAATAGGTCCAGCAATACCGACCTCTTGCCATCGTGGCAGTAAAGTAAGAGTGTCTGTAAGGATTGGCTGACAGGTAACTTTCGATACCCGAAGTCACATTCGCGACAAAAGGGATGATCATAAAGTATATAAATTTTCAACAATCGAATTGGGATGGTTACTTATCATCTTTTTGGTATGCATATATCATAAGGGTATAGAGTTCTATTGGTGTTTCACTATATAAAGTCCTATATACCCATGATCTAATATTGTTAATAGAGTTGAGTTTACCTTTATGATTACCATAAATTGCTGATATTAAGTTTTGAGATCAATATTTAATGAGCATTCTTCTGCTTGTTCAAACAAAGTCTATTGAACATTTGGGACAATAATAGCTTTACAACTCCTTATCATTGTCCTCTTGTGCAATACAAAGTGGATGACTTGGTGTTAATTAGTTTTCCTAATTTTACAGTACATAGTTTATTTAAGAGGCTTGTTGCTCAATAGAAGGTAGGTGTTATGGCAAGTTGGAGCACAAGTTCATGAGGTTTAGAATGATGTCTAATAAGTTGATCCTCTAAAAATTATGCATATTTAAGTGTTAAAACGCTTTGTATAAAGGGATCATGATTAATTTGCACCATCTACAAATCCACCAATACCTTTTTCTGATATTCCTCTAGATTCTGACCCGTCCACTAGAGAATCTTAATTATTTTCTATCGTTCCAAGAGAAAGGGATGATATGAAGTTCAAGTGTATAAGTATGATGCTATATACTAATATTAATATAGTGGGATTTTGATAACCGTTAAATTGGTTTCAATTTGGACCATTCACTTCTAATTGATATGCACATTTCTATATTCCTTTTTTATATTCTATGCATTCACAAATCTATATTATTTGTTTTTCATTTTATTAAATAAAATTATTATATATCACTAACAAATTGTGTCTAATTTCTAATCACTATTAGGACATGCTTTGTTCAATGGACTTTGTTCACATGGGGATCCATCTGTAGTCATGGACAAAAAACAATTTCAAGCAATTCCAGTAGAGATGGTATTATTTTTCTCTAATTGTTAAGTTTGAAGGTGACTTTCTACATCCAATCCACAATTTCAGAATTACTTATCATATAAGGAGCCACAGCACAGCTGTTGTCCCTAGGGTTTTATTTTGAGAGAACCATTGAATCTACAAAGAATTATCCATGATATGGAACAATGAACAGAATGTCTAATGACCTCCCATTGACAATGGTAGAATATGGAATTTATGGAATTCTTGTGGAATTTGAGCAGATTCTCAACTTTTAAGTACCAGAAATATTATAAAATTTGTATTGATCTCAAGTGCTAGCTAGACCATGAGCTCATTGGTAGAATTCCAGTTTCAGCAGCCTGCCAGTAGAGAAAAGCTACAATTTCAGATTTGAGAACCTATAGGTAAGGAATATATCTAAAATATTCTCCTAGTAATCAAGGTATATTCTTGCTTATCATTTGTGTTTAAATTTGATTTCACCTTTTGTTATTTTCCTCCTGCATTGTTGATTTGGATATCTGCAACTTTGACGGCCAGCAAGGACCTCATCAAAGTCTCGCCATCTTTGTACATGACTATTGGCACGCGAAACAGAAATTAAAAAAAAGGAAGAACTAAATGTTCCCAATGCTGATTAAATCACACACTAGGTAGTTAACACGTGGCATGCATACGTGGAAGAATAATTTACACGTGGCACTCCGACGTGGAGATATTTCTTCCAGGTTTTAGGTTTCCTCTGCCTCTAATGCAATGGAGGAGGCGAGCTTCGAATCCCTCCCCGCAGAGGCCGTCCTCTCCATCTTCGCCGATCTCAAGGACGCGCGCAGCATCGCAACCCTAGCGCCCGTGTGCCGCCGCTGGCAATCCCTCTCCAGGTATGTCGATTCCCTCCACTTCACGCTCGCCCAGCAATCCGACGCCAATGCCGTGGCTCCCATGCTCCGCCGCGCCCACTCCATCAAGAATCTCGCCATAGAAATCCACCAGGGCTGCGACATTCCGGAAGAACTCCTCTCAAGCTGGATAGAAATCGTTAAAGACTCCATACAGGACTTGGAGCTCTGGTATGTGAGCACAAAGGAGCTTAATCTCTGGAACCTGGTGAAGAACTGCTCAAAACTCTCGGCCCTGCGAGTCCATGGATCGATAGCGTTCCTCCTTCCGATGCTAAACTTCGATCTCACCACCCTCCGTGAATGCGTTCTCGACGATTCCAGCTTCAAGCACCCGGCCGTGGTCTCGGTTCTAAATCACTGCCCGGCTCTCGACAAGCTGGTCGTCAAGAACTTCCAGACCGCTAAAGTGAGGCTCACGAACAGCAACGTTAACAGCGTCCATTTGGCAGTGGATCGTCGTGAGGGTCCCGAGACTGGGCCGCCGTTCATCATGCTGGAAACCATGAACCTCAAGTGCCTCACGCTGGACGGGATCAGCTGTGTTCTTGTCGCTCCAGAGCTCCGGGAGTTACACTTGCCGTCGCGCTGCAAGGACTTGATCGTGGTTTCGCTCGACAACGTTGAGATCCTGACAATGGGAGGAAGTGAGTGGGAGTTTAAGGAGATTCACAGCATTGTGGAGCTCGTACCCAACATCTCCGAGGTGAAGATCGATGTCTCGGTGTCGGACCCGGAGCCTGTTGCTTGGAAAACGTTCTTTCACGGCCTCTCGCGGCTGGACACCATCACTTTCGGCGGCAACATGCTCGAGGTACGTAAAAGCTCGGTTTCTTCTGAGTGTAAAACTGTCTTTCCTTGTGCAGTGTTTCTGTAAGGAGATTGATGGCGATGTCTTGGCCAAACTTAAGCTTGTCAAGGCCACGGTTTTTCTCGAAGAGAACGGATGCTTTGAGCTGCTGGAAGCTCTGCTCGTCCATTGCCCCGGGCTCAAGGTCCTGACTGTGAATTGCTCACGTCTCCTCCAGGACAGTGAGGAGTGGAATCTGATGGAGCTGTTCGAGGCCCGGCATCCCCAGATGTACAATGACTTGAAGCGGCTGCAAGCGAGTTCCTCTCGTCTAGTAATCACTTTGCAGTAGAGAGTGGAACCAGGACTGGCTTGTTTTTGAAAGAATTTATGCTCCGCTGACGCTTCCGCCAGTGAACGAGGACTGAGAATCTGTAGGCCCGACGTAGTTGCTTGACGCGACCATGTTGATCTGGTGAAGATACCCGGGTCAGGAGTAGAGAAAGAAAGAAGGTATCTTCACCTTGACAATCTCTGATCGCTGGTGAGGGTGATTGTAAGCCGCAAGGACACACATGTGAAAATCCTGTTTGAGGCAATCTTAGCTACTTGAATCTAAAGAGTAGACGTAAGAACTTGACTTACTCTAAAAGGATCACCCCTCAGTGACTGCACGTACAAGGAATTATTTACACCTCGTCCCTGCACGAACAGTTAGCTATAGCCTTGAAACTATAAACGTGGAAGTTACCTCCAGCGTTACATCTCTCAGTCGCCTTCCAGTTTGAGCACTGTAAACTCCGATCCGGTTTTCTTCGCAGCTGCCAGTGATAATGTAGTCCCTGCCGTTCATATAGTATGATCTTGTGTAGTTTCGCCTGCTATTTGCTGGTGTGATGTCGAACTTCGTGTGAAGTCTTCCATCGGCAGCAAGGTACTGCCTTACCTGTAATGCAGGATAGTAAAGATCTTCAAAAGAGATGGAAGTTACCTCATTGTCCACCGCGGAAACCAAAACGAAATGGTCGTCGTGAGAGAAACACAGCATGACGTTCCCGGATCGACTGGTAGTACAGTAAACTGGCGAAGTCATCGTCGTTCTAAGGTCCCACATCTTCACAGTTTTGTCAAACGAGGAAGTAGCGAACGTCTTGGGCGAGTGATGCGCAAACTTGACGACGTTTATGTGGTCCTCATGAAGATGAGGAAATACCTTGACTAGCCTGGCGGTTTGAAGATCGTAGAGGCCAATATTCTTGTTGTAGCCACTTGCGAGAAAGAGCTCGTCTTGCGAATTGATATGAACGGAGGTGAGC
This sequence comes from Selaginella moellendorffii, assembly GCF_000143415.4. Taxonomy (NCBI): domain Eukaryota; kingdom Viridiplantae; phylum Streptophyta; class Lycopodiopsida; order Selaginellales; family Selaginellaceae; genus Selaginella; species Selaginella moellendorffii. The sequence goes on along the minus strand of NW_003314283.1, from coordinate 216,548 downwards.
TGCTCGAAGTCGTTAAATCTGTGCACTGAACCGCACATATATGTGCACGCCATAGTCGCAGCTCGCATCCGAGACAAGCTATAAAGTTCCAACACACCATTGTCAGAACCTGCTATAAACTGCAAACGAAAGAAAAAGAATTGGAAAGAAGAAAAGAGAAATACACGGGTACCTTGTCAGGCTCGTTGTTCAACCAGCATAATCCCAGCACGCGGTGCTGAACTGTAGAAGCTTGAATATAAGCCACCAGTCTATCCTCCTCGTGATTTACCACAGCTAGTTCTCCGTTTAGTGTCCCGAGAACCATAAGAGCTGGATCCTTGGGGTGGTACTCAAATTGCCGCGGCTTAAGTCTCCTGTTAATATCCACGTTGGACTTGCAAGGATTGTAGACGACGCTTGTAGCAGGCCAGTCACACAGCTTGGAAGTAGACAGAGCTCTCGTCTCGTTTATTTTCCTCTTCTTGTGAGGTCCCCGGTCGCCGCCTCTCTCCCTGCTCTTAAGTATCTCCACAATGCCCTCCCGCCGTCGCCGAGTGTTTGGCGAGCGCTCAAAGTTGTCGCAGTAGACTATCCATGCCTTTTTCCTGCTTTCCTGTGTGATCTCCAGATTGTCCAGTACTTGAAGCTTCGGGAGTGACGATATCATAAACTGTTGGTAGAACTTCTCGTGGCATATTGTTGACTGGAAAAGATAGCTTAGTTGCCGCTCCTCGGCCTTTGGTGGTTCATCGTTTCCAGCTTCGGGTTCCACAGCTTCGAGACAAACGAACTGTTCGTCCAGATCAGTATCCAGCTCGCTTTCTACAACTTCTTCTTCTCCAAGTTCATCATATTCTTCCTGTTCTTCCTGTTCTTCTTCTTCTTCTTCTTCCTCTTCTTCATCGCCGCTACTATCCCAGTAGTCACTCTCATCCGTCCCCTTCTGAAAAATTTCCATTTTCTCAACTTCTTGGTCATCACCAGAACTCCCGGCTGAAATGTTTTGCCCATCACAATCGTCGGGCGGTGGAGCAATACAGTGGCCAGTCCCTTCGCAACACACGCAGCGCTGGAAGCGAAGCTCTCGGAGGCTCGGCAGCTTGGAAAGAGCACGACATGTTGTCCAAAGGTTGACGATGCCCGTGCCACACATTGAAAGCTTCGCTAGCTTTGGCATGCCCTCGAAGCAAGTGCTTGACAAGAGGGTGATACTTCGGCTGTGATCCACTATGAGAACTTCCAAGCGATGAAACTCACCGGCGAGGCTAAACTTCCGTGTAGGCGCGCTACATTGGCCAAGCTTTAGAGTCTCGCAGGATAAACCAACTCTATAGAGAAACCTGAAAGGAAAGTGTGAAACAAATGCAAGGAAAGAAGAACAAAAGTACTGACCTTACGAATTCTCTTCGATAAGTACATGCGCTGAGATCTACATGACGAAGCCTGTCCTTGGACGCCGTCAAGAGACTTACAAGCGTGTTATTCTTCCAGCTCTTCCAGCAGTCGCCTGTGATCTTTAAATCCACCGCCGACCATAAATCTAGCTTGAGAAAATCCCTGACGCAGCAAACCTCGATCTCTCCCACATCGTCGCCTACCTCGAGCTCCAGCTCGTCGCCTCCCGTGGCGAATTGCTGGAATCCCGATCGAGTGAGATTGCCCGGCTAGGAGATAAGAACCTAGGAGTACCTTCTGGAGAGATCTGACGATCGCCGGGTTTTGATCGATTTTGTGGCGCTTGCACATTGCCGCATACCTGGAAAAGCGAGCGATGCACAGATTTTCCCAAATATCTCACAAGAACTTACATTGGAAGAAGGTCTAGGCGCCCCTCCATCCCCATCGCTCTGGTAGTTCGACCTAAAACTTTTGTGGTAAATAAGCCCTATTTTCAAATATCTAAAGCCGTTGTACGGAGGATTAGGGTTTTTCGTTTTTCATGTCGTGTTTGGCGCCTCTGGTGGCGCGATGGGCCGCAAGCTCCGCCGCTGGAAGCAAGCGCCTGGCGGAAGTAGCGTCTTTGAATCCCGGTAAGGATTTCTCCCGGGATTGTGATATTTCGCGGCATTTTGATCGCAATGGATGCAATGCCAGGTGTTTCTAGGGTCGTCTTGAAGAAGGGCAAGGCGCAGATCTTCGTCACTGGCAATCCCATGGTGTTTAGCGGCGCCATCGATCGGATTATCGGCCGGCCTCCTCCCAAGACGGGGGATCTCGTGCTTGTCACGAATGGCGCCGAAGAGCCTATCGCTTGGGGAGTCTACAATGCGGTCTCTATGTTTCGGGTTCGTGTGTTACAAACCCAAGACGAAGCTGCAAGGTAAAGAATTATGAAGGAAAGAATTTGTTCTCATGGTATGCTACTTTCTTTTCTCCAGAGATCCACACTCCAACTTTGATATTGAGAAGCTTATCGAGACTAGATTGTCTGGAGCTCTTGCGCTTCGAAAAGCTTTGGGCCTTCCTTCCAGTGAAACAAATGTTTATCGGCTTGTCAACAGTGAAGGTGATAGGCAAGTATGTGTCGAGCTTTGTTTCTTTGTTACATTTGTATTGAGCTGCTCTTTTATTCCAGGCTTTCGGGACTTGTGGTGGATGTCTTTGACAAGCATATAGTTGTGGCATCGTCTGCTGCGTGGGTCGAAAAATACAAGACGAACATAGAGGAAACTCTCAAGAGATTAGTCGGGACGAAACTTCTGACTTGGAGGCCATCTGTGGAGCTGCTGAAGGAAGAAGGCTTCGAATGCGTGATTGAATCAGAAGAAAGGCCCGAAGAAGTTCACGTAAGTTCTCTTATTCATTTGTTTATTGAGGGATTTAGTGACGGATTTTTCAGTGATACGAGCTTGTGCTGCCAGGTGCTTGAAAACGGTATTGCTTATCAAGTCTCTTTGGGGGGACAAAAGACTGGATTTTACGTCGATCAGCGAGATAATCGGCTGGCACTCAGGTCCTTTTGCAAAGATAAAACCATTTTGGATCTTTGCTGCTACACTGGTGCCTTTGCGCTCAACGCAGCCATCACAGGAGCTTCTCGAGTCATTGGTAACTTTATAGTCTTGTAGTCTGCCTTCGTGATTCATAATCTTCATCCGTGCAGGCGTTGACTCCTCGAAGTCTGCTATAGACCTTGCGGACGCAAACATCTCTCTCAACAACATAGATCCACAAGTGATTACGTTTGAGAAGGCGGACATTGTTCAGTACATGAAAGCCGCGCTGTCAAAAGGAGAAACCTGGGACGTGGTTGTGCTTGATCCTCCAAAGCTGGCACCGAGCCGCAAGGTTTCTCTTAAATTTTCTTTTCTGGCCACTGACAGAAGGCTCACTACTTCTCTTTCCAGTTTCTCGAGAAAGCTGCGATCAAATACCGCAACCTAAACGCAATGGCGATGCAATTAACCAAACCTGGTGGATTGCTAATGACTTGCTCGTGCTCTGGCGCTGTGGCACAAAGCCAGAACTTCTTATCGATCATCCAGGTGATCCATTCCTCTTCATTTTGTTCTAGGCCTAGAGAGTTTGAAAAATCTTCTTTGGTTTCCAGGAGGCTGCGAGAGCCGCTGGAAGAAAAGCCGCATTGCTTCGTGTTTCTGGAGCTGGACCAGACCACCCGATTGATCTGGCATATCCAGAGGGCTCATATTTAACAAATTGCCTTCTCCGAGTAATATAACGCCATGTGTCTCCTAAATCTTGGGCGTTAAACCCTTTGATGCGAACGAATATACTCCATAGGATTAGGGTTAGGGCGCTTCGTGACGAGAGCGCTCCGCGGCGCGGGCACGCTTCGCAGCAGCTGGCCGGGCTGGGATTTCTTCCGGCATTCGCGAATGCGCTATGGTGCATCATCGGATCATCTCTGGAGCAGCGGGGCGACGCGCTGTGAGGGCTGTATTGAGCCGCTGTGGCCTGTGGGAGGGCGGGAACATCCGGAGCTCGGCGACTCAGGTCAGAATTTGCGAAAATTTTAGTTCTCAGCGATCTCATCTGGAGAGGTTTCACAGCAGAATATATACTCGCATGGTCCGAGACATTGTTATAGTAGTTTTGCGCGTAGCAATGTTGGAAGAGGGGCTTTTTACACGTCGAGTGCTAGAGGCTTCCATTCCACAGGTATTTGGCTCTTTCATGGATGTTTTCTCAGTGTACTGCTGCTGCTGACAGCTCCAAGGAACGATTTTTACGATACACTCGGGGTGTCAAAGACAGCTAGTGCGTCAGACATCAAGAAAGCCTATTATGCGGTATGCAAAGGGTGATTTTTTGTATAGTTTTGATCTTCTTTCTTCGCAGCTTGCCAAGAAACACCATCCTGATATGAACAAGGACGATCCTGAGGCTGATAAGAAGTTCCAGGAAATCCAGCAGGCATATGAAGTTTTGAAAGACGATCAAAAGCGGAGTATTTATGATCAAGTAAGAATTAATTGGATTGAAAGGAGTTTTAGACTGTGTTTTTATCAGGTGGGACATCACGCTTATGTCGAGCGAGCAGATGGAGTACCGCCTGGGCCCGGTCCGGGTTTCAGCTCGATATTTGAGGACATCTTTAATGGCCCCGGTGGTGGTCCAAACATGGAGGATGTAAGCGCAGAATTTCTAATGAATGAACTTAAGATGTGAGTTTTTCCTTCGCAGATTTTAAATTCGATGTTCGGTGGAAAAGGACCGAAGAACACAAACGTAAGTGTGATTCCTCGTTCTCAAGGTTCAAATCTGACCTTAACTACTGTACAGGTGAATGTACAAATTTCTTTCATGGAAGCGGTAAATGGCTGCACAACCAAAGTCACATATCGAACTCAAGTACGATGCGAAAAGTGCAGTAAGTCTTTTCCAGTTTTCGTCCCTGTAGATGTTAGTTTGATATCACTTGTGTTGGCAGAGGGTGCTGGCGTTCCAAGCGGAGTAAAGCCGCAGACTTGTAAGTCGTGCAGGGGAGCTGGGAGGGTAGGATTTTTTCCTCTTCGTGTTCTGTCAAATATGACGATTCTTTGTCCAGATATTCATGCAAAAAGGATTCTTTTCCGTGGAGTCCAGTTGCACAGCATGCGGAGGAAGCGGCCAGTTCGTCAAGGTACGTGGATATTAGCATGAAGAACGATCTAAAGCTTTTGGTAAATCGCAGGAGCATTGCAAGGCCTGTCAAGGGTCTGGCACAGTGATGGGTGTCAAAGAAGTTGATGTGGAGATTCCCGCCGGTATTGAAAGTGGAATGAACTTGAAGATATCTGGCGAGGGAGGAAGTGGTTCTCGGGGACAACGAGCCGGAGATCTCATAGTCAAAGTAGAGGTATGAATCCTCGGTCACTCGCAGAGTTATTGTTTAACTTGTCGACTTCTTTTGATGCAGGTTAAGCCAGATCCAGTTTTCCGGAGAGAAGGCGCTGACGTCCACGTTGATGTTCCGATCACTTTGGTTCAGGTAGATCGTTTTTCTCTAGTTTTCCTTTCTTTTCTGATAACTTGAAATGTTTTCAAGGCTGTTCTGGGTGGAACCATTGAAGTGCCAACACTGACAGGATCAGTCATGTTGAAGGTAGGCTATACGTTTCAAGGAAATGGATTTTGATCTTGGTTTTGCGAACACAGGTCAAGCCTGGTACTCAACCCGGTCAGAAGCAAGTGATGCGTGGAAAAGGTACTTTTGAGAGTTTAGCTTCCTTTTAACTCCCTCGTCTTCCTCAGGTATCAAAGTCACGCAACGACACGCTTATGGCGATCAATACGTGCACTTCCGCGTCAACATCCCAACGTATGATTTTCTTTCTTGTTCTTGCGAGTGTTCTTTGCGATTGATCTTGTTGCTCTTGATTCTCCAGAACCGTGAGTGATAGGCAGCGGCAACTTCTAGAGGAATTCGCGAGAGAAGAATCTAACGAAGACGAGAATGCTACAGCCGAAGGGAGCTTCTAATTCACAAAAGGTAGCGTTCCTTCTTGGCGGTAACTCACACTTTGTTTGAGTGGATCATTCCCGCTCCAGTGGAAGCACATTTTTGAGTATCTAGAACCTTGTAAACATCAATAGAGCAATGTAGAAGCTTAAACCCTAGGCCCTAAAATATCTTGTTCCACGCTTTTGAGCAAAATGTAGGGTTTATGCTGTGAGATTTCCCGGGGTTTTGGAGGGCAATGGTGCATCACAAGATCATTCGGCGCGCTGCCAAGACGGCATTGGGGAGTCACCATGGCGGATCGGGCGTGTGGGAGCGGCGGCTGTGTGATCGCGCAATCTATGGCTCCGGGAACAAGGTAGAAGTTTCTCAATCTCGCAGCCTAGTTTTTCTCAGTTAGCGCTTGTGCAGGAGAACGCTTTCTCTTGTGACCAGAGACATTGCTACAGTAGTTTTGCTCGTGCTTATAACAATGCTGGCTTCACAGGATTTGGATTTAGCTTCAATGCTCGAGGATTCCACTCTACAGGTGTGGTTTTTGTTTGGTTTTTTCTTCCTCTCTCGGATCTTGCTCACCCTGTATGCTTTCTTGTGACAGCCTTGAGGAACGATTACTATGATGCTCTGGGTGTTTCCAAGACGGCAAGCGCTGCCGATGTGAAAAAGGCTTACTATGCGGTTCGTGAAGCTCTTGCGTGTTCTATAACTCGAAGTGGTTGTTCTCTTTTCTCGCAGCTTGCTAAGAAACATCACCCTGACGTGAACAAGGAGGATCCAGATGCCGAGAAGAAGTTTCAGGAGGTTCAACAAGCATACGAAGTTCTTAAGGACGATGAAAAGCGGAATCTGTATGACCAGGTGGGATTTCCTTCTTTTATCTACGAGACAAATCGCTAGCTCCTTTTCAGCTCGGGCATGAGGCTTATGTTCAACGAGCTGATGGAGTACCGCCTGGTCCTGGTGCCGGATTTGGCTCCGTATTCGACATGTTTACTGGCGGTGGTCGTGGTGCTAACATGGAAGACGTAAGCTTCAACTCAAATCTTTGACGACTTTGTTCTCATTGTCATGAGCAACTTTCAGATCTTCAGTACAGTCTTTGGTGGGAAGAAAAACACATACGTAAGCTTTCTCTCTGTAGACTCCCTGCATTGTAAAACTCATCTTGATTTGCTCTTCAACAGGAAAATGTGTATATTGATTTCATGGAAGCGGTAAACGGTTGCGCAAGAAAAATCACATACCGCACGCAAATACGCTGCGACAAGTGCAGTAAGTTTTTCTTCTTCTTTTGTTTTCTTTTTTTCTGTGCTTTATATCAGATTTTACTCCTCAGGGGGCTCTGGTGTTCCAAGCGGAGTAAAGCCGCAGATGTGTAAGTCGTGCAGGGGTGCTGGGAGGGTAAGGTTTTTCCTTCTTTCCCGCGTATAACTCTGATATTCATGTTTCTGAACAGGTTTTCATGCAAAAGGGATTCTTTTCGTTCGAGTCAAGTTGCACGAATTGCAGAGGAACAGGAGAATATGTAAAGGTAAACTGCTTTTGTGAAGCAACACCATTCTGATTGTTGAGAATTACAGGAGCATTGCAACGGGTGTCAGGGCTCCGGCGTCGTTATGGGTGTCAAGGAAGTCTTTATCGATATTCCTGCTGGTAAGTGATAATGGACCGTGCTAGTTTGTGTTTTCTTCTCAACTGTGTTCGTTTTCTTGTTGCGTATCAGGTGTTGAGAGTGGGACGGACATAAAAGTTGTTGGCGAGGGAGCTTGTGGTGCTCGGGGCCAAAGAGCCGCAGATCTTATTGTTAGAGTGGAGGTACGATTGTTTCCTACAGTTTGCGGAGGTAATAGTTTGGGTCGTTCCAGGTCAAGCCTGATCCAGTTTTCCGGAGAGAGGGTGCTGATGTTCACGTCGATGCTCCAGTCACCATGATCCAGGTAACATTTTCTCTTCTTTATTTTCTACTGTTTTAGACACGAGCGGATATATGTTTGTAGGCTGCCTTGGGTGGAAATGTCCAAGTGCCTACATTGGGAGGATCAGTCATGCTAAAGGTATGCCCAGTTATTACGAGGGGGAATTCTTCACCATGGATTTTCGATTAAAACAGGTTAGGCCAGGCACTCAACCCGGGCAAAAACAAGTGATGAGAGGAAAAGGTACTTTGAGACTAGACGAGTTTTTTCTTTTCTCTACTTTGATTTTACTTTTTCGTTTTTTCCAAGGCATGAGAATGGTTCAACGTCCTGGTTATGGCGATCAGTACGTCCATTTCCGTGTGAGCATCCCAGTGTGAGTTTTCTACTTCAGTTCTTATCGCCTTTAGATCTTCACTCACGCGTCGTTTCCTTGAATTCCAGAACCATGAGCGATAGGCAGCGGCAACTTTTGGAGGAATTTGCCAGGGAAGAATCTCCTAACGAGGACGAGGCTGCCACGGCCGAAGCCAGCTTTTGAGAGCGCACAAGGTAAACTTTTCTAGTTTTTCCATTTGGACGTAACGATCAAACTTTGTTTCTCACACCGCAGCGGCACTAAAACCAATTTTTCGGAAGCAGTGCATTATTCAGCCTAGAATCGAATGTCTTTAGTGTCGTCAAAAGAGAGATTTTTAGGCACAGCGCTTTCCAAAACTCTAGCTCCGGGTTAAAGACGCGTAGAGAAGCTCGTTCCAAGTATCTGGAACTCCGGGAAGGCACCAGTGGCTACAGTCTTGGCGACCACTGCCGTTGCGTTTTCCCCATCCAGCGACGTGACCATCTTTGCGGAACAACGAGAGCTTCGTCACGTTAAGAAACGTCACCGGCGTCTTCATGGTGCTCAAGACGTTCTCCACGGCCTCGACTTTGTCTGGATACTTGTCTAGCTTTGATTCATCATCGAGAGGCTGGATGTGTGTCTCGCATGTCCCTCCAGTGTTCCAATCTCCTCCACTGTCACAAACATGGAAAGTCTTTTTATCAAAACTCTCTTTTCTTTCTCCCGAGTACCTGAAGTGGTTTGGAGCAAAACCACGAAAGAAAACTTTCTTTCCGCGGTGATTGTCAACCCATGAAGCCCAAGTTTGGATAGCTCTCTCGTAGGCAGCATGGACGTCCATGTTCAAGGTGTAGTTACTCCGTTCAATGAAGAAACACCTTTTGGAAAATCAAACACAAGTTTGAGACAGAGAAGACGTCATGTAAGTGAGGAAAAGCTTACCTCTTGGAGATCTTTCCATGGTTCCACCAGTGTCCCGAGTTGAAGACCAAGATATCAGCGTTCTTCCATTTGGAGCCGGTCTTGTCTACTCTGTCCAGCTGCAAAGAGCACTTGATCCTCCTCCTCTCGGTTATTCCTGGAGGCCTTCGACCCTCGGGAACCAGGAAATGTGTGCGGTAGTAGTCGATCTGCGTCTTGTAGTCTGGAAACTTTACCGAGTAGCTCGGCCTGGCCTTTCCAACTTGCTGCCTTCTTGCCTCAAAGACGTTGCTCCGGTTGGAAACTCCTTGATAGAGCATGCACACGAGAGACTCCCATTGATTCCTCCCCAGAGAGTCTCCCACAAAGGCGAGCTTCTTGTTCCGTAGTCTCTTCAACATATCCAACGCATTAAATCTGCGGAAGGAAGAAAAATCTTTAGAGTCATGACAGGAAAAAGAATCTCTTCGTAGCTCATTCTATCTATGTTCTCTTCAAACTATAGCTAGAAGAATGCATAAGAAAAGCTTGAGACAAGGCTAGAGAAGAAAAAAAACTTTAGAGTCATGACAGGAAAAAGAATCTCTCCATAGCTCATTCTATCATGCTTTCGTCAAACTAAAGCTAGAAGAATGCATAGAAAAGTTTCGATAGAGCCAAAAGGATAGAGAGAAAAAAATCTAGTACCTTGGTATGTCGCACCCAAAAGGCTGCCACCGCCATTGCAAGTAGCCTTTATCTTTGCGTCCATTTTCTTGGCACCGAAAGGCGGTATCGACGAATGGACAAGTGAAAGGCTGGAACAGTGGGTATGATTCATCGCGTACCCAGCGCCCCTCGTAGAGATTACACTCCCGATTCGTCGAATTCCCTGGAGAAAATCCCACTCCAGCCGCCCCATTGCTATCCCCGCCCTCGATTTCCCTAGCCTCTGGCTTGTCCTCTTCTTTCTCGCCCTGTTCTTCCTGTTCTTGCTGATCTAGAGGCTCCGGATCGGCGAATTCGTCCTCCCGGGCCTCGTAATCCACCACTTCCGACGCGATCGAGCCGGCATTGCGAGAATCTGCGGCCGAAACCCATGTCGATGTCGATACCTCGATGGAATAGGAGCGGAGATCGTGGCTGATCGCCACGAACAAGAGCGCCGTGGCAATAATTCCCAGGAGCAGCGCCACAGACCTATGCCAGTGCCCGACTTTCATACCTCGCGGAGATCATCCTCTCCGTGAAGAAATTCTAGCTAACGGGAACAAAATAGCAGCCTATAATGCTGGATTATCGTGCTGACGTGGAAGCTCGCCATTGGTTTACGCCAAGTCATAACACTTTTGCCACGTCACTGTTTAAGTTTAGGGTTTTGGATTCTTCCGGTGGAGAGTAGGGTTCTTTGGACGCCGCGATGGTCGATCCTGCGAGCGTCGCTGCCGCAGTGAAGGCGGCTCTCGATTGCGCGCAAGATCGTCTGGCAGCAATATCATTTTTGGATTCGGTTTGTTGGGACAGCGTATTGCGGCTGAAATTCACGGTGTTTTTCATGAACAGATCAAATCGGGGGACGTGCGCGTGCTCGGAGGAACTGCATTCGCGTTATCGAGCCAAAATCAGCCTCTCGAAGTCCGGCATTATGGATTGAAGCTTTTACAAGTAACGCATCGCTTCTTTCCTACGTAGGCTAAACTTGTTTCACTCTTTTTTCTTCCTTCCTCTTCTCGATCGCAGCATCTGGTTCGAATCAGGTGGGACGAGCTCAACCATGAAGAAAAAGGGAAGATGACTGGCATGGTGCTGGATATGGTCAAAGAATTTGCTACTCCTCACGAGGCATGGTCTGTGAAGAGCCAGACCGCCGCACTAGTGGCAGAGGTGAGTAGTTTACGTGTTCTAGCTCGGAAGTTTTATCACTTCTTTGGATGGTGAAGGTTACGAGAAGGGAAGAACCGGACGTTTGGAAAGGGATGCTAAAATCTCTACTTCCTATAAGCGACATGAGTCCTGTTCACGTAAGCTAAAACTTCACTTTCATTCTCTGTCCTCAAAAGGATTTGACAGGCTGAAATGGTTGCTATGGTGATGCGTTGGCTTCCAGAAGATGTGATTGTTCACAACGAAGATCTAGAAAGTATGTCTCTGTTCTTCTGTTTATTATTCTCACATCTTCCTCACTGGCAGCCACGCGGAGGAGGCAATTGTTGTCAGAACTTACGGAAAGTCTTCCCCAGCTCTTTCCATTCTTCTACAAAGTAAGTGCCATGTTTCTCGTTTTGGTACAGAGGGTATTCATTTGTTTTGAAACAGCTTTTGGAAAAACATTTTGGCGCTGGGATGGAAGCTATGCATTTGCAGCAAATGGAGCTAGCGAAGCAGCATGCCGCTGTCGTGACGGCTGCCTTACAAGCTGTTCTTGTGTACGCAGAATGGTCTCCTGTCACCAACTTCTCTAGCTATGGCCTCGTAGAAGCGTAAGGATCCATCAGTACCCGCGTGAACTTCACATTTGACACTTTCTTGTTTCAGTTGTGGTTTCTTGATAAATTCGTCAGAGTTTCGTTTGGCCGCTTGTGAGATTTTAAAGCAACTGCTATCCAGGTAACATGTGCTGGCTTTTCTCATTAAATTGGTTTGACCATAATAGTTCATAGGAGAAAGCCATACGACGAAGATGTCGAGCTCTTCAATTCTGTGCTTGCGCGCGTCTATGAAATTCTTTCGTCCGTTTGCGACGCATATTTTGTTCATTACGATGGGGGTGGCAGTGCCCCTCTGGAGTTCGCGGAGTGCCTGTGCGAAGCACTTGTCGCTCTTGGGTCTCAAAATCTGCAGGTGATTTCATCCAACAATCAAAAGCTTGCAACGTATTATCGTCAGGTAAATCCATTTCGGGAGGACATTGAGTTGACCAAATGACTTTCACAGATGTTGAAGTTTCTGCAACACTCTGAATTTTCGTTGCATGTTCAGGCATTGCCATTATGGCTGGTAAATATCCTCTAAACGCTGTCATCGTAAATGCTGACAGATTCTTCCAGGGACTATTACGTGACTCTTTATCGGTAGAGCGGAACAAGGTGATCATAGCAAGACCTACAGTGGTTGTTCCGATTGAAACCGCGAGCGTGCTACTTGATGTGGCATTTCAGAAGCTTCTAAAAGATGGCCAGGAAGAAGAATTCACATCTGCGGTGGATTATAGCCAGTATCGTGGCCGTTTGGTAAGCGTCGTAAATTTTTGAAGGGTAAGACTAATGCTGCGCTTGCTGCAGATAGAACTAATTCGACTGGTTGCACATCACCATCATGACCTGGGCATTACAAAAGTTGTTCAACGCCTTGATGTTTTTCTGACGAAAGAGAAGATATCTTCTCAGGTTTTTATTTTGCATTCAATACTGTTATCTAAACCTTCCTTGCAGGAGTATTTCATTCTCGAGAGTACACATACCATGCTGGATGCAGTTGTAACCGGATGTTTTGCACGTGGAGGAACGAGTGAGCTTCTGGGTGGTACGTTGTTAGCTACTGGAATAAATGTATACTTAGATGATGTGTCTAGGTTTATTGCAGCGATTGCTGACCGTCCATTGGAGTGAACCGGAGCTTGTGGAGATCCACGCAAAGTGTTTTGATGCTCTTGTGCCTTACATAAAGAATGTACCAACTGCAGTACCTACGGTGATACAGAAATTGTTTCAACTTTTAGTAACAGTGCCTGTAGTCTCAAAGGTTAGTTTTGTTCTTGTCGACAAATCATGTTTTAATATTCTTTTGTAGGAAGCGAGCTCTACCAATTCGAAGGCAAGATTTCAAGTCTGCACATCGTTTCTGCGTATAGCAAAACTGGCGGGTCCAGCTTTATTTCCTCACATGCAGGTATATTTTTCATGACGTCGTGCTTTTAGATTGATGGGGTTAGTGCAGATTGTTGCTGAAACAATGACGAGGCTACAGCAGGAGCGCCACCTCCTTCGTGGGGAGTACATATTGTTGGGTGAATCCTTATTGGTTGCGGGGTCTACTGCCGGGTATGTTTTAGATGTCTTTTATTGCTGCCTGATATAATTAGCAGGCAGGAGCAACAAAATCAAGTTTTGGAATGGCTACTTGGACCATTCAGAGATTATTGGTGTCACTCCGACTGGCAACAAAAGTATCTGTGTGATCCTGCTGGTTTTGTGCGACTACTGGGTACGACTACCACGGAAAACTTGTCTGGGGACGAAGGCATGTGGTACATTTTTCACAGCATTCATTTCTTTGAAAAGGCGCTCAGAAGATGTGCGGCTGGTGTGGAAGGTAATCCTAGTTCACATCCCATGGCAGTTCACATGTCTTGGATTTTGCCGCCTTTGATACAGGTAATTCTTTCATGTCTCATTCAGAATGAAGGCTAATAACGTGGATTTCCTGCAGTTGTTACGCTGCTTGCACTCGCTGTGGATTCCATCGATTCTATCCACGTTGCCTCCGCCTGTTCGCCAAGCAATACATTTAAGCGCTAGTGAGCAAGCATCGATACTTGGAGAATCTAAGACAGTCGATCACAAAGAGGATGAACTAAGAAACTGGCTCAAATCTGTTCGCGACAGTGGGTAACGTATTTGAATGTATACGACTGGCAGTTCCTAACTTTTACTGTACAGATACAACGTTTTACGTTATGCAAGTTCTCGCTTAGGGAATCAGTTCTTCGTCAACATGTCTGGACTGAGTGGGCCTCTAGCAACTGGGCTCATGGAGAGTCTTTCTTCAATGGAATTTCGCCATCTTCGTTCCCTGGTTCATTCGGTTATACAGTCATTTGTAAGGTTTTGCCCGCACTCTCTCCGAGAAGTCTGGCTCGGTCAGTTGTTGCCACCGTTACTTGTTCATTGTCATGCGACCCTGCCACTAGCCTGGGAAAACCTCGTGAGGGAAGGTGCTGTCAAGACTGGCACTTTATTTGCAGTGGACGGAAGTTCGGGAATCAATACGGAACTCGTCGAGGAGCGTATGCTAAGGGAACTGACTCGTGAAGTCTGCACACTTTTGGCTATCATGGCCTCAAGTGAACTCAATCCGGAGCAGCAGCCGGGAATGCTTTGGTGAGCTGAGTACTTGGAAGTTCTTATGCTTTATAGTTTAACATTTACTTTTTTCTTCGCAGTTATGTAATCCAGCACTCCGCTGCTGCTTTCGCAACGGTCCATCTAGGAATTCAGTCATTGCAATGGCCAGATAGCGATGCGGTTCACAGAGGTGCGGTTTTTTGTGGAGCTGTGATTGACGTGGCTGGTCCACTTAACGACACCAACTTAAGAGAGATCGTGGGGAAAGATATGTTCACTGCTATAATCCAGAGCTTGACACTAGAGTCGAACAGCGCAGCGCATGCTGAACTTCTCGGTTTGCTCCGGGAAATTCTAGTGAAACTATCTCCACACACGTCAACGCCTAAACAAGTAAGTCCCTCTGCACCTTTTTACTATGTTACTTACTTGTTTTTGAACAGGTTTTGATGTCTCTGCCTTCCATCAGTCAACAAGAATTTGCGAATTTTGAAACAGCCTTTAACAAAACCACCAGCGTGAAAGAGCAGCGCCAGCACATAAAGAATCTTCTCTTGGCGGCTGGAGGGGACAAGCTCAAGGCACTGAAACCGCAGAAGAACACTAGTGTCATCACTAACGTTACAAGTAAGCAACGTGGTGGTCTCTGAAAGTTTTACGATCACTACTATCTTTGTCTTTTTCCAGAGCCTCTAGCGAAAGGGAAACCGGGAGTGAAAGAGGACGATGGTCCAGGGCTTGTTGGCCTGGCAACTTTGATGTGAAGACACCGAAGCTTGTACAGCGTAAGATTGTATGTGTTCTATAGTTTTCTTTGTGTTGTAGTTAATGCTTCCTTCTCAGGTGAATATCGATCTCTAGGGTTTTAGAGTTTTGCAAATGAAGTCAGTTGTGAGAGCACATCGCAGAAACGTTCGTCATGGCAGCACGCGGGAAATGCGATTTGTTTTCATCTATGGACCTCTGCTCCTCTGGAAATGGGAAGGCGAGCTTGCAAGATTGCGGACAGGAAGGTTAGCGTTTTCTTTGTCGTCTGAAGCTTCTAATGTAATCGGCAGTGCTGCAGGCGGCACAGGCTTGAAGAGAAACAAAGTTAATGCCAGGCTTGGCAAAGAGATAGCGCAAGCGTACTGCATTTGTGATTTTTTCTCTCGCTTGTTGCTAATTGGATCGGTTTTTCAGGGCGAGGGACGGAATTTAACATTGGCAGCACTGGTGCAGAAAGCGAAGGTCTCATAGAACGCAACATCAAGAAAGCAAAAGACACCAGCAAGAGTTATGAGGTAACTCACATTGCGTTTTGTTTGCGCTGCAAAAGAGTTAAAACCAATCCTGGCATACGGCTTTGGTGGTGTTGGAATCGTGGTGGAAGTTCTCACGGACAACACGAACAGAGCTTCGTTCGTTCGCGATGTTATCAAAAAGAGCCATGCCAAGATGTGAAAGGCAATGTGGATTCGGAAAGTTTTCAGGCTGCCGCGATCGATGTTGGAGCTGAGGATGTCGTGGAACCTGAATTTGAGGCCGATGAAAAGTCCATTGGAGAAGAAGTAAGTGATTTTCTTTGTAGAATTTCTGTTTCATTTTTTTTTTATGGAACTTGGCTGATGCAAGGTACTATTTCGGGCGTGTCAAAACTGGGCTCAAGGATGCGGGGTTCTCAATTGACATGGACCAACTGAGCTACTGGAGGTATGCAAGAGCTTTCCATAAGTGTTTCGTCCTTTTACTTCAATGGCTTTGATCGATAGACAGTTTGTTCAACTTAAAAGAATTGACTGATTCACGTTGAAAGATTCAGAACTTTGAAATGAATAAATATATAAAGTTTTAAATAAAATATATAAATATTTCTTTAATAAATTTGTTTGATATGAAAAAAGAAACCAGGGATTTTGGCTATCATTTAGATAATTACTTTTTTGTTGATGTACAAAGAGGTCAAGATGTAAGTTATGATATTCAGATAGAAAATGATGTATTTATTATTACTGTTAATTGTTGAATTTTAAATAACACTATTGTATGGCAAGCAATTTATGCTTGTAATTTGGGGGAGTAAAAGAAGATCTACATGAATGGGGTTGGCAATTTGGCAGAAGTTTAAAATATATATTTAAATTGTTATAATACATATATATGACTCACAAAAAAAAAGCCCTTTTATAATGTATAGGCATGTATTGATGCCTACTACATATGCATGATAAAGGACATGTGAATTCCAAATGTGCAATATTTTGTACTATATAAATTTTAACTTTATAGCAAACTTTTTTAATTGTCAGCAAAGTTTAAACTTTGGATTAGAGCTTATAGGTATGATATTTTTCAACACATGGGTTGATTTGTAACATGCCTAAGAAAGAAAGGTTATATAACATACTCAAATATAACAAACCACTACAATATCAAAAACTTAAATGTGTGACTAAAAATGCGAGAAATCAATAAAGTTAATGGATTACCTTGGCTACAACAAAATCTATTTGGTTATGGAAAAACTACCACATCAAAGACCTAAGCACTTAAAGAAATGTTTTGCCTTCCCTAATTGATTTCATTTGCTTTCATGTCAATCAATCGCTACCTAGATTAGGGTGCTCCACTACAAATAAGCCGAAAAAATATGAGAGAGCAAAATGAGAGGAGAAAGATGATCACAATTAAGATATTATAAATCTACACTTAATGATAATTAAAATATTATAAATCTATGACACAAGAATGAAAATAAAAAATACTCTGTAATACCATGTTATCAATCAGTCAATTTTTCATAATTGATTGTTCATGTCAATCAAGTGCTATCTAGATTAAGGTGCTCCACTGCAAATAAGCCGCAAAAATATGAGAGAGCAAAATGAGAGGAGAAAATGATCAAAATTAAGAGACTATAAATCTTCACTCAATAAAAATTAAAATATTATAAATCTATGACATGAAAATGAAAATAAAAAATATCCTGTAATACCATGTTATCTAATATGATGTGTTCCTTGACAGTTTGAGATGTCATACTCTATGCATATATGGCATATCCTATGACAAAAATATCATACACACAATCATGTTTCAATTGTTTATATAGCAATTAAAAAGTGATTGTATGCATAATATTTTTGCATACAACTCAAAACAAAAAAAAAAATCTGCATGTAAATATATAATGCAAGCATGCACAATCACATATTTATTGTCTATGCTGGTACAACATCTAGAGAATATTATGTAAAATAGAGACAATTGAGATATTATAAAATCTGAATTACAAAATTTAGTTAAACTTTGTTCCAGTTTATTAATTAATTCAGATTCATCTTTCAGTATAATTATGAAAAAATTATAAACTATTAAGTATGTAATTAAAAATTATGTACCATCTCAACATAGTCCAACTAAAAGGCTTGATTTATAAGTAATGACCAGTGCTTTGTTTTTATTAGCATGCCAATAGGCCTTACTAATATTTAAGTAAAGAACATTTTTTAGCTTTTCCAAACAGAAAAGTAATATTATATTTGAATTTTAATTATAATCTTATTTTATATATTGATAAATATAAAATGTGGTCTACAGAAACATTAGGCAACAATAAAAAATTTAAATTAGGACTAGCAAATAATGGAAATTAGCATTACATTCAGAGATTGGTACTATTTTTTGGTCTCCTAATAGAGATAACTATTTTTCTGATTGCATTATAAATAGATATTTGGTCATTCAAAATGATTGTTATTTAGTTTTATACTAAAATATTATTCACTCAACCTATAGTATGAAATTCCAACTATTATCTATGTAATATTTATAAAAATTTACAATATAAAACCAATTTAGTTAATTAGTTTAATTGGATTTTGTTACTAATTGTTAAAAAGTAATATTATACTAATGAAAAACTAATGCACCCTTGTAATGCTAATGTTACAAATGTAACATTCTAAATAAAATATTAAAGAATGTTCTTGATATATAAAAATATTCTCACAACTATAAACTAATTTAATGGATATGTGAAGCAAAACAATTTATGTCTAATATTAATCTTACCATGAGTTTCAAGTTTACAAACATCAAATACTGTAATATATTCAAACTCGGAATTAAACGTGTACTACTCCAATCTGCTGCTGCCATGATGGTATCCTCCCCCTCTATGATTCAATTGTTATTAGATTAAGATTTTCCTTACACTGTAATAGAGTTTACACAGACTTCTACCTTTGTGGTGTTAGAATCATGTTCTCACTAACAAAATGAACAGGACTTTTTCTTTCACTTCTGATGTTATGCCATGCCAAAATGGTTGCCTCTGGCTTGGTCCTTTTGGGGCCATAGCTGTGAAATGCAATGTGAATTTTGAAAGTATTCTAGCTGTGGCAATACATGTTGGGGTTGAAGATGTTGTGGAACTTGAAATTGAGGATAATAGATAATTTTCTATGGAATTTGGTTGATGAAAGGTTCTAACTATAGTGATATTTATTCTTATTAATAACTACACTTTATAAGCTCTATATTATTAATAATGTAAGGTCTATAAATCCATATATGTATATTACCTAGGCAACACATTGATAATAGTAATATAGGATATAGACCACTCATTTAGCACTGAATCTAATTCATCCATTTTTGTACATAAACAAGGGGTTTAAACCCTAGTTATTAAACACTCATATTGATATAGATAAAAGGCATTGCAATTTGTCCCTAATGAGCAATCTTAGTAATGCTTTACTTTAGTGTTCAAGATCATATTGATATTTTTATTCTTTTATTCTCTATAAGTCTTGATTTGTATTAGTTTTTTTGTTGTGTTTAGGTTTGCTATTTCTTTTGATCTTCATTGCATTCCTTTATCCCACACCATCATCAATCAAGGAATATATCACTCGAGGTTGCTAATACTATTTCATTGGATCAAGTTTTTGGTGCTGTGGGGTGTGATTATATTAGTGCTCCAACCATCCTTAGTGTGTTATTGTCTCCAGCTTCTATAGGACATGATTATTTAGCTTCTCCTATTTTTAGTGTTTTAGCATCTCTTATTAATATAGAGTGTGATCATAATATCGATTGGAGAGTTATGGATGATGTAATTTAGTTTTTGGATAATGTTCAAAGATCAAGTTTATGGAAAGATGATATTTATGAGCTTGAATGGATTCCAAATTATGATGAGGAGTTTGATTATTATGGAAATAGCTTTGGAGATGAGTTAGAGATTTTGTAGGGTAGGTGTTAATCTTTTAATCTGCCATATGATCTTTTGTCTTTGTTTTTTGCTCTTTCCTAACCTATTTTTATTTCCCAACCTAAGCCACCTTTTCATATTCCTAGTGTCTTCTCTTCATCTATAATATTTTCTTTCCTTAGCATATTGATCATTTATGATACTTATGATTTTCATTCTCAATCCAGTATTGAGTTGAGTATTTTCTATCCTCATATTAATCTGGATGTTGAGTATATACATGAAGTTGATAATCTTGCTTTTGTTTTATTGACAAAGTCTTTAATCAATTATAGTGTTTAGGTAAGGTACTAAATGTATATACATACATACATATAT
Source organism: Selaginella moellendorffii (assembly GCF_000143415.4). Taxonomy (NCBI): domain Eukaryota; kingdom Viridiplantae; phylum Streptophyta; class Lycopodiopsida; order Selaginellales; family Selaginellaceae; genus Selaginella; species Selaginella moellendorffii. Next base: position 196,864 of record NW_003314283.1, on the reverse strand, counting down.
ATATATATATATATATATATATATATATATATATATATATATATATATATATATATATATATATATATATATATATATATATATATATATATATATATGTATATATATATATA
>NW_003314283.1:182324-193803 GCF_000143415.4 Selaginella moellendorffii | reverse complement strand
ACTTCAATTCACAAAGTATTATTGCAGTAAATAATACATTCTATCTCTAAGTTTGCTCACCGGCCATCCTTCAAGACCACTATTAACTTAGAGTCATGATTATTAGTAGAACTTACCTTTTTATCTTCACTTTGGTCAAGTTTTAAAACTCACGCTAACTTGAACTCATAATCTTGATTTTTGTCCAACATTACATATGGGAAGTTGGACTCACTTCATTCATCTTTCATATCCTCCTTATTCCCTCTTCAAAGGAAAAAAAAAATTGAAACATTCATTCTATTTAAATTTTTTATGTTTACCTTCACTCTACCAATTATATTTAACCTCACTACACTATTGTATCTATTTAGCCTCACAATATTAAGGCCAAATATTTTGTTCAAACTCACTATGTTCATCCTTACTTTATAATTTATATTATTTGTTCTCGCTCCACTACTATATCCCTTTGTTTTCACTCCATCATTAAGACTAAACTTTTATTTGTTCCCTCTACCTCTTCTCCTGAAGAAAAAAAATTTTAAAGTGTCAGGGAAAAAAGGAGAAATAAGAAAAATTTAGGAAGAAATATTGTGAAAGAAGAAAAAATGAAAAAAGAAGCAATCATAAAGGAATTTTTAATACCTATCAAGATGGAAATGGGGAAAGAAAAAGAGGGATATGCTTAAAGCTTAGAAAATAAAGGATTTTTTATTATAAAATACTTTAGCCACCACAAGATAAATGAAAGATTCATACCTTAACACATAACTCAACACTTGAGATAGAAAAATACAAAAAGTCCACACTCTCAAAGGAATATATAAACTCCTTAACAACAATAATAAAATAAAAGTTCTTAGTGACATTCACAATTAAAAACATATACTTTGGCAAAACTGATTTAACTTTTGGAATAAGGGAATGCTAAGTAAAACACTAATTATAACAGTATAGTATACAAATTGTTTATTTAAGACTGAATTTACTTCATCAGTTCTTGTATTTAAGTAGGGGTTTAAACCCCAATTAATATATTTATTCCCATATCATGAGCACTCACATTAGTAAATAAATAAATATATTATTATTATTTTACTAATATTTTATTAATAATATAGAATTTAATAGTATACTTATTTTACTATTACTATTACTAATTTTGGAAGCCATAAGTAAGCATGCCTTTAATTGTTTATAAGAGCAAGGTATATTTTCACAGTGATAATTCATTTTTAGTGTCATAAAGTTGTAATTTATGTCATAAATTTAGCTGTTTGGCTCATAGATAGAAATAAGTCTCTACTATAAGGTTAGTGTCATGTTCTATGTAATTACCTCCTCCTCAGTATACACTTGTCGACTTCCGTCCACTGCAAATATAGTGCCAGTATTGACAGCACCCCAGGCTAGTGGCAAGGTCGCATAACAATGAACAAGTAACCAGGAATGCTTTGTTGAGCACTTTCAAGTTCTTATGCTTTATGGCTTAGCATTTGCTCTCTTTTGCTTTCTTCGCAGTTTTGTAATCCAGCACTCTGCTGTTGCTCCATCTAGGAATTCAGTAGCAATGCAGTTCACAGGGGTGTAGTTTTTAGTGGAGCTGTGATTGACGTGGCTGGTCCACTAAAGGACTCCAACTTACGAGAGATTGTGGGGAAAGATATGTTCACTGCTATAATCCAGGGCTTGAGACTCGCATGAACTTCTCGGTTTGCTCTGGGAAATTCTAGTCCTCTTTTTTACTATGTTACTTGTTTTTTGACAGGTTTTGATGTCCCTGTGCTGAGACTACAGAAGAATGGACAACACTGATCTCTAGATCTAATAGGTTGGTACTATTGAACCTTTTATCAGTTTTTAGTTGAGATTAGATTGGAAGGGCATTAAGGAAGAAAACCTTAAATTGTCATTTATTGGACATGGTGATAATAGACATATCATTCTTAGCTCTTATTCTAATTTTCTCTTGAGAGTTTAAAGACAAATCAGTATGGATAAGGCTCACCTTTTCACAGTTCACTAGTGTTGGAATTGTCAAAAGTTCGTCATCAAACAAAGGGGAAACAATGAAATTATTAATAAATTAAAATAATAGAGAAGAAAAGATGGATTTGTGTTAAACATTATGAGTATAAAGTCTTTAAAACTTTATTTTTATGGGTATGGGTTTTGATTCTTGCCATGAATATACTTTTCAAAAAGTCATGCAGAAATGGTAGTGTATGTACAAAGAGGAGGCCAGACTTCTCAGAGAGCCTGGGGCCAAAACCTTACGAATGACTGTATAACCGAGTAAATCAGGGAATGAAGATGGCGAAATTCCATTGAAGAAAAGTCCAGTTGCAAGAGGCCCACTAAGTCCGGACATGTTGATGAAGAACTGATTCCCCAAGCGAGAACTTTCATAAAGTAAAACGTTGAGGAACTGCCAAACATATACATTCAAATGCGTTGAGAAAGCATGCTAGTTTATTTGCTGACAAATGGTGTGTTGTGAATCAATCCACTGTGATCCAATCATAAGATATACAGATTCATGAAGAAATACATACATTCATTCTCATGTGGTTCACCTTCCTCAAATTCAACAATGTTTGCGTACAATTCTCTGGTTCATGTCCTTGATAGACGGGCAATCCTTCACCTCGTGTCCAAGTCCAACAGCGCTTTGGTCCAAACTTTGTCTTACATTGTTCAAACAAGGAGTCCATCATCAGTGTGCTTTCCACCACCATTTAATTGCTTGTGATGCTATTGTGATGTTGTTGCTGCTGTCTTTATCCAAACTCTTGAGTACATGAACGCTTGTTACTCATTCGCACATACATCGCTTCTGCATCAGGCTCAGAATGGACCCCTCCAGTTGCGTTATTCCCCGCACGTTGGATGATGATCCTCCAGCAGTAGCCACCATGGTTGTGTTCAAGGCTTTCTTCACAACCTCCTTTGTAGGACGAGCATCAAGGGATGAGAGATGTTTTGGTATACTTGAAATCTGACGATAGTATCATCATGATTTCTACCAAAGCAGACATAATGCTTCCTGGACTTGAGAAAAAAAAACGTCTAGGGTTTTAGGGTTTTGCAGATGAAGGCAGTTGTCGCTGCTTTGAGAGCACACCGCGGAAATGTTCGTCATGGCAGCACCGCAGGAAATGCGACTTGTTTTCAGCGTCTATGGACCTCTGCTCCTCTGGAGATGGGAAGGCGAGCTTGCAAGATTGCGGACAGGAAGGTTAGCGTTTTCTTTCTCGTCTGAAGCTTCTAATGTAATCAACAGTGCTGCAGGCGGCACAGGGCTTGAAGAGAAACAAAGTTAATGCCAGGCTTGGCAAAGAGATAGCGCAAGCGTATCGCATTTGTGATTTTTTCTCTCGCTTGTTGCTAATTGGATAGGTTTTTTCAGGGCGAGGGAAGGCGGGACAAACCTGTCATCGAATTTAACACTGGCAGCGCTAGTGCAGAAAGCGAAGGAGCTTCACGTCTCGAAAGATCTCATAGAACGCAACATTAAGAAAGCGAAAGACAAGGACCAGCAGGATTTCACGGAGATCACATATGAGGTAACTCACATTGCGTTTTGTTTGCGCTTGCAAGAGAGTTTGAAACAATGCAGGCTTACGGCTTTGGTGGTGTTGGAATCGTGGTGGAAGTTCTCACGGACAACACGAACAGAGCTTCTTCTTTCGTTCGCGATGTTATAAAAAAGAGCCATGCCAAGATGGCTGCCTCTGGCTCGGTCCTCTTCAACTTCAAACGGGCTGGAGTCGTGGCTGTGAAAGGCAATGTGGATTCCGAAAGTCTTCTGGCTGTGGCGATGGAGACTGGAGCTGAGGACGTCGTGGAACCTGAATTGGAGGATGATGAAAGCCCAGAGGAGAAGAAGTAAGCTATTTTCTTTGTAGAATTCTGTGTTTCTTTTTTTTTTTTTAATAAGGAACTTGGTTGATGTAAGGTACTTCAAGGTGATAACGGCGATGGATGATTTCGGGCGTGTCAAAGCTGGGCTCAAGGATGCGGGGTTCTCGATTGACATGGATAATTCGGGTCTAGAGCTTGTACCAACTGATCTAGTGGAGGTATGAAAGAGATTTCCATGGATGTTTCTTTGGATTGATCCTTTTTCTCCTCTCTTTTGATTTTCCAGGTTGATGATGAAGCAATGGAAATGAATAGGGCTTTGATCGATAAACTACTGGAACTAGAAGATGTAGATGCAGTTTATTCAACTCAAAAGCCTTGACTGAATTATTGATTTGGCCTCCATGGAATTTAGCTGGACTCTCGCAATCAAATCGAGGTGCCATGCACCAGCAGTGATCCTCAGGTTAGAGATTATACATTTTCTCTCAAGAGTTTTTTTAAAGTGTGTATGACATACACAATAAATTTATTAAAACTTAGCAAGTTAAGCAATTAGTTTCTAGTATTATGAATTTTAATTAATCAAACATGGATAAGATTTAGAATCCCATAAATCAATTACAGTAGGTTGACGAGTAGATAATACTTTACTTATTGATTGGTATAAAACTAAGTTACAATCATTTTGAACAATAAAATATATATTTAGAAAACAATTAAGACATTTTTTATTATTAGGAGACCAAACAATAATACCATCCTCTGAATATAATCCTAATTTTCCATTACTTTGTAGTCTTAATTTACAATTTTTACCATGGCCTGATGTTTTAGTAGACCATATTTTATATTTACCTATATATAAAACAAGATTACAACTATTATGTAAATATAAAATTACTTTCTTGTTTGGAGAAATCAAAAAATGCTCAGTGCTTAAATATTGGTAGGGCATATCAAAATAACCACCTACTAACATACTATTAAAAGCAAAACACTGATAATAATTTATATATTGAAGTTTGTTAGTTTGTGGTTGTGGAAATGTTCTATAACTATCAATTGAATACTCAAGAGCATATAGTCTTGTCATAATTGTAACAAAAGATGAGCCTGCATTAATTAATATAGTTTGGTATAATGTAACTAAATTTTCTAATTCCCTTTTTATAATAGCTCCATTATCTATATCACCTGCTGGATTTATAGAACATTCACCAAAAGTCTTACCAGGAGTTATACTAAAAATCCAATAATTAACTGTAATAGTGTAATCACCATGATTTTCGTTTCTTATTTGAATTGTATTGGTTACAACTTGACCTCTGGGTATATCAATTAAGGGAATAGCTGAAATTATAGCTGAAATCCCTGTGATAAGATTTATCATTTGGTTCCTTCTTAATACATTCAAAGCTCCAAAAGTTATCATAGCTTTACTCTATATTAATCCACTAAAATTAATATGGACTTATACAGCGTCCTAGTTTAGTCCTAGCTTAAATTTTTTTTTTTTATGGTTTTTGTTTTGGCACTTGCTTTTCTCTTTAAAAATTATTAACTTCCTTGGGATCACCTATTAAAGCATAAAGACACAACTTCATTGTTGCTAAAAATATTCTTGTGTAATGAATTAAAATTGAATATATTTTATTATTAAAATTATATATTAATTATATAATAATTATTCTATGTGAGGGCCAAGTGTACGGCTATGATGCCGTATACTAATATTAGTGTAGTGAGATTTTGGTAGCCGTTGGATTGGTTTCAATCCCATCCACTCGCTCCTGTATATAAGCTAGGGCTTTTGGGCTAATTGATATGCACATTTTTTGTATTCATTTTTCATATTCCAAGCACTCATATCTATACCTTATATTATAACTATAAAATACCAATGTTATTATAACTATAGAAAATTATATCTCAGTCCACAAATATAAAAGTACTAAGTTCCATTCTTCTTCTCTCTTATCTTTTTTGTTTCTCTCTTCTTCTTGTGTATGATCATTAACAAGTTTCGACATGAAAACTGACTTCTCCTTAACATGCATGTTATAATGCTCTAGATGTATCTCCATAACCTTCATGTAAGGTATATCAATCAAGAATTTTCTTCATGATAACACACTAAAACCATTATATGATGTTGGATCACAATAGTCCAAAGGCATTGCAACCATTGCATCAAGCAACAACTAAGAAAGCCTTTGTGATAGTGAAGAAGTGAAGGATATAACTACCCTCACAACAAAAGCATTGCATAACCATGTCTATCAAAGCTTTTAGCTTTTAAAAGAAAACCACTTTTCCCCTTCCATTTTCTTGCATAATAATAGTAGCTTTAATCTACATTAAAAAATTAATTACTAACTGGAAAACACTAAACATATTTGTTTCTTGCTTCTAAAACCCTAGCCTTTTCTTGACTCTGATATATAATCTTTAACTAGGGCAAAGTGAGCTTCAAAAAATACCTTTACCATCTTAATTGTCTACAATGTTACCCCAAAAACTAAACACAATTTAAAAGTTCTACAAAATTCATTTGCAATACTAACATCAAAATAGAATTCCTTTCGAGTAACAGTTTCAATATCAATATTTTTCTTCTTCAATCTCTCCAAGTTTTTATTGATGTCATACTAAGAAACTTGAAATGAATGCTTTAGCAAATTTATGAATAAAATGTGCATGTAGACATATCAAGAGAACTTGATATAACTATTATGCTTCCCAAATTGGTTTTTCTTGGTTACTATCATGTTAAGTTGGACTTGTTCCTCATCTATAAGCTTGTTTATAATCTTGTTAGCATCTACTTAGAAAATTATGTTAACAAAAAATATAGAGAAGAAATGGGTGTACCTATTATTGAAGTTTATGCTTGGTGACCTCTCGGGAAGTCTAAATTTAGAAGTTTACATTTGTTATCAAAAAGGTCTCAAGTCCAACTCTGTTAGTTGGCTAAGGGAATCACATTATATGTTGATTGACATTTAGCAGGTCCAATTTACTCTTGGCTAGACTCAACCTTAGGGGTAGGGTGTCAAAAGAGTAGAGCTCTCGGAAAAGTTGTGGCTTTCAGCTTCCATTCACAGAGAATGAATGGATGAATTTGCATGAATTTGCAGAGAAGCGTGGTGGATTATAAGTAACTAAAGAGAACGACTCGAAAAACAATTTATAAGGGTTCAAATATAAAGGGAAAAGGCCCATGAACAAGAGTGCACCCTCTTTTCCAATCGGTTAAAGGTTTTGGGATATTTGGGATTAAATGTCTTTGGGTTTGAATAATACTAGACTAAGTGACAGTGACCTCCCAGGAAGTCCAAATTAAGAATCATTAAGTGGATGAAGAATCTATGCATGAAGAGGATTTTAGTAAAGAGATCTTTAAACATAAAAATGGGGGTGAGGTTCTATTATCCAAGTGTTGTAGTAAATTTGGGATAACTTCCATTTGGAACTTTGAAGGACAATTGGAATCCATCAAAGCCATCATCTTCCTCTTCTTGTTATAACCACTTTTCTTTGTGTAACCTAACTTTCCAAATGATCAAGGCTATCAACTTTCTATTTTTTATGTTGTATAAGCTTTTGAATTCAAACTTTCTTAGAGGTCATCTAGCTCAATATTATTTAAACCTCAACTATCCCATAACCCTTAATCGATTAAAAAATAGGGTGCACTCTTGTTTATGGGTTTTTGCCCTTTATATTTAAACCTCAATAAACCATCTTTTAAGTTTTTCTCTTTAGTTATTTACAATCCCCCACATTTCTCTCCAAGTTCACATCTTCGAGCAAAATGGATTGCTAGATATCAATCTTAATATAAGGTGTGATTCACTAACCAATGAATTAACTCAAACTCAAAAATATTTAACCGCAAAACCTTTCATTGATTAAAAAAGAGGGCGCACTTTTATTTATGGGAACTTTCCCTTTATATTTTACCCTAATAGACTATCTTTCAAATTATTCTTTTTTGATTGTTTACATGTTATTCCTTTTTTTTCCTCAAATTTATTTCTAGGTAGTTTAGGATTTTTTATCCACTCAAGTGGATAATTTTAATTTGCTTAGCTTGATAAAGTTTGAGAAAGGTTTTCTCACCTATGCTATGCCTATGTTTCTTATGGCATTGATAGCAATATTCTCAATAAATATTACCTTGTTGCATGTGTTTAGCAAGTTGGCAAAGTCTAAAAAGTGCAAGTATAAAACTAAAAAAAATGAGGATCAGTAACTGGACCACTTGACAAATTATAGTGGCTAAACTTGCCACCACTTGAGCTTCTGCAAAAGTAGCTATAGTGCCATATACCCTCATAGAGCAGCTCAAGCTAGCCAAACTCATCACCATCTAAATTACTGCGAGGGAGACATAAAGCAACTCCCCTTCAATAGCAACTTTGATTGCAATATTTGGTTGTAGCTTGAGCTACCATAGGGGGAGCCATAGCACTGTTCCCCTTGATGTGGCAGGTTGGGCTAGCTAGATAACCTTGGCTATGGTCTAAGCTGCTACATAAGAGCCCATGGCACTACTCCCCTCATATGGCAACTCAAGTAGTAGCCAAATCTTGTAATTGAGGTTGCTGCAAGAATTGCCATAGTGTCATTGGAGCACCATAGTGGATTTAACTTGCCTATCTCTCGCAGCCCACATTGCTATATACTAACCTAATTTTAGTACATGCATCAACTCTAAAAACCATTAAGCCTTAAATCAAATTTTTTAAAAAAATTTAAAATTACAACTCTAAGATTTTACTATCATTAATGACTTAAATTTTCTTGTAAGGTTTTTTTATTTTCCCTAGTTTAGATATGGTTGAAAATCCAATAGCAATGATGTTATGATGGAGATAGTAAGATATCAAAGGAAAGAATTGTCACTAGAAATGGAGTCATTGATAGAATCTTTATATGCTTTCTTTGGGATTCAACCTAGAATGTTGTAGAGAGTTTAAGGTATGGGGTCACTTTGGGTTACTATGATGGAGATCTTTTAAAAACATTTTGCATTAAATTTAATTGTAAAAATAGAGTTTTAGCTACATGAGTTTATGGTAGATTCAAGTGATACATCAATCCAGAGTAAAAAGGTTTTTCTTCAACAGCAAATATAAAAAGAGTTATGTGCATCCTTAACAATAGCAAATTCTTCAATGGTAAGTTTAACAAAAGATGTAGATATAGAAGGACATATGGGTAATTGATTTATGTTTGAGTTACTAAAGGCTAAACACTCTAATTCAAAGTATTAATATAGGAAAGTTTGTGGACTAATCAAAGTTTCTTGAAAACTATAATAGAGATTTAGATTTTGAACTTCCACCTTCTAAATTCTAAAAAGGGGATGAATTAGAATTAGAATAAGTATGTTTAGGTGAAATTTATGGATTGAAGAGTTGATTATTTTGCTAGAAGAGTCTAAAGGAGTAGTTATGTTAGATTCCTTTAATGATTCAACTTAGACTACCCATACTATAACCAGTTTAAAAGTTTAATGATAAATACTTTCATAAGGTAGTTTGGTTTTATGAAATATCACTTTTGTAAAAACTTTCCATGATATGAAGGAGAATATAAAGTTCACATCTTTTATGTTATCCCATATGAAATATCGTTCACTAGAGTAATTATTCATATTGGTTAGCATAACCATCTAGTGGTGAATAGGACATGCTTAGAGTCTTTGATCAAGGCTACATCTGTTATTTCAAGTAGTAAATGAATCTCCAAGATCTCAACTTGCAATTATAGCTATTAAGGTAATAAATAAATTAATCTTTAAATTTCTTGTGATCAATTGCAAACACTCTAACACTTTCACCTCAATAACTAAGTAAAGCATTAAATAGTCTTTTGGCACTTACCAACAAACAAAAGTAAGTTCTAGTTAATTTGAAATATTATTTTGAGCTTACTTTAAAATATCTTTATAAGATGTGAAATATGATAAAAAAATTCCAAAAGGAAATCTCTTTTTTTTAAGAAGTCCTTAAGTTTCAATGCAATTTTAAAGCTTATTAATTTGGTATGATTGGGCTCAACCCAAGGGGTAGGGTGTCAAGAAAGTGAGGCTCTCAGGAAAGTTGTAGCTCTCAAATTCTATTCACAAAAGCATGAATTTGCAAGGAAGCGTAATAAATTGTAAACAATTAAAGAGAATGATTCAAAAGACAATCAATAAAAGTTTAAATATAAAGGGAAAAAGGCTTATGAATAAAAATACAACCTTTTTTTCAATCAGTTAAAGATTTTAGGATGTTTGGGGTTAAACATCCTTAAGTTTGAGTAATGTTAAGGTATATGACCTCTTGAGAAGTTCAAATTTATAAGCTTACATTTGGTATTAGATCTTTTCTTTAATTTGACTCCTATTAGTAGTCAAATAACCATTTAAAAATAACTTTTGAAGGTTTGAGAAGTGGGTTAGATTAAAGCAGTAGCATGCTATGAGAGTGTAGTTTTCCACTTTAGTTCATATATGAATTTGTTAGCATTATGATGAATAAAAAGGGGGATAGTAAACTTTATAAGGTTTTTTTAGAAAGTTAGGGTGTGATCTATATAAAAGTTTGATTTAATAAAACTGTCTTTAATATAATTATGGTAAAAAACCATGATTAGGATCATGTTAAGTAAAAGGACTCTTAAATGATAAAAAAATTATAGGATTATCCTAATGTAATTGAGGATGGTGCTCATAAATTTAAGATTGGAATTTATAATTATCCGTGGTCAAATATGGCTGAGGACACATGCCAATATGGTAGCTTAGACTACCTTTCTTGAATGTTAAAACAACCTAAGGAGTTAAAGGTATACTTGAAGGATGAGTTGACATTTTTATATTGTGAAAGGATAGTTCTAAAACGTAAAGTAGCTCACATGGAGCAAAAGAGATGATTAAGTGTTGGATTAATATTTATAAAAATTGTCTATATAGATACAATATAAATATAGAGCTTATATTCAAGTGAGGTAGCCCTTTAAGAGTAGCCATGAGACTTATTGTAAGACTAACAAGTCCAAAAGTTAAATGACTTAGTGGAGTCAAAGAATAGTTTCAAGGATGTAAATAAAGTAAGATGTGTTATATTTGCTTAAGGACTGAAATAATCTTGACATTCAAGAATAAAAATAGTGAGTATCTAATTGGTGGCCAAGAGGGCTATGCTAATGTCATGAAAAGGTGTTTACAGAGGAAAATAACTTTGAGAAGAATTATGTTTAAATACAATAGTGAAGTGCTACCAATAATCAGCATAAAAAATACAAATATGGTCTTAATGAAAAACATAAATACAAGTAGAATGTGTTGTAAAGATAGGCTTATAGAGCTGGTGGTATAGAGACACCAAGTATTTCATTGAAAGACATCTAAAGTAAATTAGGGTGGTTAGTTCATGAAATATTTACCTAGTAATAGAATTGGCCTAGCCTAAGCTAAAAAGCATGGGATTAAAGTGTTTAGACTAAATATAGAAAGGGATGGTCAAAAGTTGAGTTGAGCTCAATTCAACAAGTAATGCAGTCAACTAAAAGCTTTATCAAGGAATATAAATTGGAGAAATGAAGGTTTTGACAAACCTTAAAATACCAAAATATA
>NW_003314283.1:165231-182224 GCF_000143415.4 Selaginella moellendorffii | reverse complement strand
AAAAAATGTAGGAGAAACCTCTCCATCCTTTTCTATAGGTTTTGGAATTCTATATTTCTTTTATACTGCATATAAAAATCTACAGTGAAATATACATTATGATTTAAAGAGAGTAAATAATATATAAAATGAATTTAAATACTACAACATATCTAACATGTGCAAGTGTGATAGTATTATCATGTGTTATAGTGTGATGCATCTGTAAGTAATCAAAAGGAACAACTTAAAAGACAATTTATAAAGGTTCAAATATAAAAGGAAAAGGTCCATGAACAAAAGTGCACCCTATTTTTCAATTGATTAAGAGTATTGGGATATTTAAAGTTAAATGTCTTTGGGTTTGAGTATTACTGAGTTGGGTGACCTCCCAATATGTTTAAATTCAAAAGTTTATAATATGTATGCAAATCCAAGAAAGGGCTTTTACCATATAAAGTCTGATTGTTAGTGATGATGTTAGTAGTGCCATTCTACTTTGGCATGGAGATCCAAGATATTTGATTCTCAATATGCTAGTCAATAACATTTAGAGTACGTGCCTATAGTTTAAGTTGCAACATGCCATATTTATACTCTTTAAAGTTCTTGTAACAAATCTAAAATATGTACAAATCTTGTTGGGAATGCATCTTTTCTATATAATTAGGAAAAAAATAATATTAAATCTCCAATAACTTAAACATTGAGAGGTATTAGTTATATCATCATTAATATAAACAAAATAAATAATATTCACATACATAAGAATGTATCCTAGGTAATATACATATATGTATTTATAGACCTTAGATTATTAAAAATATAGAACTTAAAAAGTATAGTTATTAATAAGAATAAATATCACTATAGTTAGTACCTTTCATCAACCAAATTCCATAGAAAATTATCTATTATCTTCAATTTCAAGTTCCACAACATCTTCAACCCCAACATCTATTGCCACAGCTAGAATACTTTCAAAATTCACATTGCCTTTCACAGCTATGGCCCCGAAAGGACCAAGCCAGAGGCAACCATTTTGGCATGGCATAACATCAGAAGTGAAAGAAAAAGCTCTATTCATGTTGTTTGTGAGAACATGATTCTAACACCACAAAGGTAGAAGCCTGTGTAAACTCTATTACAGTGTAAGGAAAATCTTAATCTAATAACAATTGAATCATAGAGAGGGAGGATACCATCATGACAGCAGCAGATTGGAGTAGTATATGTTTAAATCTGTCGGACTTCCATATATGGATGATGCTTATGGTATAGCTTTTGGTTATATTGTTATTATAGTTGATGGCAACTATATTGTAAGTCAGTGGTGTTATGGGAGTTTTACCATAGTGTCCTATAGCTCAGTAAAAGTTTCAAATGTTCTACCAAATTTACTTTAATTAGGCCTTTTCATCTTATTCAAGAAGTCTATATATATATATATATATATATATATATATATATATATATAGATAGATAGATAGATAGATAGATAGATAGATAGATTAGATACAAGGTTTTGCATTTATTATAGTTATATTTGGATTTTAACCCCTTATTTCGGTTTAAAGTTATTGTTTTGAGAGTGTATAATTGGTTCAAGTTTGAATATATTACAGTATTTAATGTCTGTAAATTTGAATCTCATGGTAAGATTAATATTAGACATAAATTCTTTTGCTTCACACATCCATTAAATTAGTTTATAGTTGTGAGAATATTTTTATATATCAAGAACATTCTTTAATATTTTATTTATAATGTTACATTTGTAACATTAGCATTACAAGGGTGCATTAGTTTTTTATTAGTATAATATTACTTTTAAACAATTATTAACAAAATCTAATTAAACTAATTAAATAATTGGTTTTATATTGTAAAATTTTATAAATATTACATAGATAATTATTGGAATTTCATAATATAGGTTGAGTGAATAATATTTTACTCTAAGGCTAAATTACAATCATTTAGAATAACCAAATATCTCTTTAGAATGCAATCAGAAAAATAGTTATCTCCATTAGGAGACCAAAAAAATAGTATCTTTCTCTGAATGTAATGCTAATTTCCATTATTTGGAAGTCCTAAGTTACAACTTTTATTGTTGCCTAATGTTTCTGTAGACCACATTTTATATTTACCAATATATAAAATAAGATTATAATTAAAATTCAAAATTAATATTACTTTTCTGTTTGGAAAAGCTAAAACAATTTATGTACTTAAATATTAATAGGGCCTATTGGCATACTAATAAAAACAAAGCACTGGTCATTATTTATAAATCAAGCCTTTTAGTTGGACTATATTGAGATGGTATATAATTTTTAACTACATACTTAATAGTTTATAATTTTTATATAATTGTACTGAGAGATGAATCTGAAATAATTAGTAAACTGGAATAAAGATTAAGTAAATTTTGTAATTCATATTTTATAATATCTCAACTGTCTCTAATTACATTCTCTAGATGTTGTACCAGCATAGGCAATAAATATGTGATTGTGCATGCTTACATTATATATTTACATGCATATTTATTTTTTTGTTTTGAGTTGTATGCAAAAATATTATGCATATAAGTGCTTTTTAATTGCTATATAAACAGTTGAAAATTGATTGTGTATATGATATTTTTGTCATGGGATATGCCATATATGCATAAGGTATGACATCTTAAACTGTCATGGAACATATCATATTAGATAACATGGTATTACAGGATATTTTTTTATTTTCATTCTCATGTCATAGATTTATAATATTTTAATTATTATTGAGTGGAGATTTATAATCTTTTAATTGTGATCATCTTTCTCCACTCATTTTGCTCTCTCATATTTTTGTGGCTTATTTGCAGTGGAGCACCCTAATCTAGGTTGCAATTGATTGACATGAAAAATCAATCATGAGAAATTGACTGATTGATAACATGGTATTATAGAGTATTTTTTTATTTTCATTCTTGTGTCATAGATTTATAATATTTTAATTGTCATTGAGTGTAGATTTATAATATTTTAATTGTGATCATCTTTCTCCTCTCATTTTGCTCTTATATTTTTTCAGCTTATTTGTAGTGGAGCACCCTAATCTAGGTAGCAATCGATTGACATGAAAGCAAATGAAATCAATTAGGGAAAGCAAAACATTTCTTTAAGTGTTTAGGTTTTTGATATGGTAGTTTTTCCATAACCAAGTAGATTTTGTTGTAGCCAAGGTAATCCATTAACTTGATTGATTTCTCACATTTTTAGTCACACATTTAAATTTTTGACATTGTAGTGGTTTCTTACGTTTGAGTATGTTACATAGCCTTTCTTTCTTAGGCATGTTGCAAATCAACTCATGTGTTGAAAAATATCATACTTATAAGCTCTAATCCAAAGTCTAAACTTTGCAGACAATTAAAAAAAATTTCTATAGAATTGAAATTTATGTAGTACAAAAAATTGCACACGTGGAATTGATATGTACTTTACCATGCATATGTAGTAGGCATCAATACATGCCTATACATTATAAAAGGGCTTTCTTTTTGTGAGTCACATATATATATTACAACAATTTAAACATATATTTTAAACTTCTGCCAAATTGCCAACCCCATTCATGTACATCTTCTTTTACTCCCCCAAATTACAAGCATAAATTGCTTGCCATACCATAGTGTTATTAAAAATTCAACAATTAACAGTAATAATAAATACACTATTTCTTAGCTGAATATCATTACTTACATCTTAATCATAATGCACCTCAAAATATTCCATAAGTTGTTTAATCTCAGCTCGCATAATATTATTATTATAAAAAATTGTGTGAATTGAATTATACATAATATCTCTGAGACATTTCCATATTTCCATCCTAATATCACAAAATTTCACTTTAAAAATAATATGTTTAAGCCAGTTCCTTCTTACATGCCAAATATATAATAGAATTTGACAATCAAATGTAGCTCTATATAAAAGAAAATAATTAAATTATATCATGTTAAATTAATTATCTTATAGCATTAATCTCTACTTCAGAATCATCAATCATTATTGGATTCCCGAACTTCTGTCCACTACAAATAAAGTGCCAGTATTGACAGCACCCCAGACTAGCGGCAGGGTCGCATAACAATGAACAAGTAACAATGGCAACAGCTGACCCAAGGTAATTACATGTAAAAGCAAGAACATGACAGTAACCTTTCTAGCCTTAAGCTCTATTTCGTTAAAGTGGGAATTGTCATTATCCCACTTGTAAAATAAGGTTTCCAAACCTTTATATAGTATATAAATATAATAAAATTCAACTGCATTGAGGCACATGCCATTTTATTTTAAACAAGGAAATGTCTACTCAATCACTTCTCCTCCCCTTGCCACTGCTTCACCTCTCTCTTCTCCTTGTCATCGTCATCCAATTTCTTTCCATCCTTTTAATATTGGCTCAGTTGCTCCGAGTCTAGGTGGAGCCCAAGTCCCCATTCAATCTTTACTTTCCCCTTATTAATAAAACAACTTCGTAGACTTCCAATAACATGCTGTAACACTTCTAGTATAATGCAAATCCTCTCAAAGAATTGTCTTTTAATATTAATACAATGGCATGGAACCCCATGCCATAATAAGTTACATTTTTAAATAAATACATGCCATCTCAGACTGTTATTTTTTGCCTCCAACGCCTATACAATAATCTTGGAATTTCATCACTCTCCACACTATCAGGATTTAAATCCAATAGTAATGCCATCTCTTCTCTAATACGTCCACACTCATGTTCAGTGGTCGAAGAACCCATCCGGTTGAGCAGATTATGGAGATGCGGATAGTGCTTGGCTAGACAATATACATACCATAAATGATGACTGGTGTCTGTCCGATCAAATGGCTTCTGATATACCGTTCCATCTGCCATTTGGTTGATTTCTGCAGCCACCTTCTGGACTGGCCGGTTCTCTATCACCATCGCTCCAAGCCGTTTTGCAAGGTCCCCTAGAACATACGGTTTCTTCTCCCTAGTTTCCATACTGCAAGAGATGGGGTGCACTGCATATGTGTGCGTGTTTGCTGCAGTTTTAATCGGCGAGTCATCGATGATGAGGATTTCACTTGACCTAGCAATCTGGTTCATCACTACAGCCTTTGGCTTGATGAAGATGGGCTTGCTACCCCTCACATGGACCATAGTCAAGCAATCCTCCTGCGTTAGGAGAAAGTCAAATGGTAATATTACTCGCGTTTGATCGTGCATCATCTGTAGCAACGTTAATGCATTGTGGCGCATCATGGATGTCCAAACTCCCAATTGCAAATTGAACCCGGCCCTCTGTTTTAAGTGTCGCATGGTCATTATTAGATCCCGCAGTTTCTCCCGTGTGATTAATGTGAATCTGTCTCTTTTGACTAACTTGCAACCGCAGGCTTTGGAGGGTGCAGTGACATTCGAGGACGAGCCACGCTCATGGGAGAAAAGGACACCGTTCAGATCAAAAACGATACAGTACCTTCGCCGTGACTCTGAAATGAAATGCGTCAGCATAAAAAATGGTACAAGTCAATTTTACCATCTACAATATTAGTGAATGGTGCTCCCGATGGTCGTTGAGAGGGTTTTGGTCGAGGAAACGTGAAGGGCGGAAATACTCTCCTCTGCAATGTGGGGTCAATCGCATCCGATGGTGTGTGGGCACATGCCATTTCAGCTGTAGACTCTGGTACAACTGGCTCAACAGTGGCATGGGGTGGTTCCGATGGCGTGTGATCACATGCCATTTCAGCTGGTGCCTCCGTTGGCAAAGTGGACATGACCGAACAGGCAGCAGGGGCGGTGTAGGGAGGTTCCAACGGCGCGTAGTCAGACGATTGGGCACACGTTGAGTCCGTTGGAAATGAGGATACGACCGGCTCGGCGGCTGGGGCGGCCTCATGCGGGTCCAATGGCGCCTGGTCATCGTCAGTTGGATACGTGGACAAGATTGACTCAGTGGTATGGGCAGCATCAAGTGGAGCGTGGTCACCTTGCTTGGCGTTGATATGGATAGTAGCCTCCACTAGCTCTGATGACTCTTGCAGGCAAGTAGAGTCCACTGGCGGATCCATATGCATGTCCAAATATCTCCCTTCGATTGAGATGGTATCCTCCCTACTGGCTACTAAAAACAAACTCATTAGCACATTGAATCGACTATACTGTATTTACCATCAACTGCTATTGAGGAACTAGGACCGATATCACTCGGGTGCACTACTGATTTTGAAGGATTGGACATACGTTTCGACCCTTGCTTGGCATTATCCTTCCTCGACACTAAAGGCTAGAGTTTGTATCTTAATTCAACTGAATAATCTCTACTTACCATTTGCTCTGCGACTTATATGGACAATGTTAGAAATGGTAAAAGGTTAGGAATGGATGTACTATTATTTACCTGATGGTTTGTCTTGTATGACCTTCCTCCGCTGCTCTTTGGCCACCTCAGGCTGGCCATCGTCATCATCATCATCGTCGTCGTTATTGTGATCGTCACCATTGTGAGGACCATCCAAGTCCTCTTCGTCCTCCTCTTCTTCGTCCTCCTCTTCTTTGTCCTCCTCTTCGTCCTTCTGCTCTTCTTGCTCATTATCTTTCTCTAGCTCCTCATCCCCCTCCTGCATTTCTTCCATAGGCTGCTCAGGTTGGATGGCTTGTTCTTCTAGGACCATCTTGGGAAAATCATCTGGCCGAGTCTCCATCTCAAAATACAAGACATCCATAGCCTGTTTTAGTGCGTGACCTAGGACCATATCCTCACCCGACTGTCTTAACATGGTTTCTGCACGTTCTTGCACCCTTCGAAGACGACGAGATGAGAAAAACGTGGCCCTAACTTGAAAAGCATCCCTCATCCATTGTACCTCTCCATTGAGATTGGGGAAGGGGAGTCTGCTATAGGAATCTGAGTCAGGAGGTGGTGATTGGTTGCTTTCACTCAGCCCTTGATCTGCAATGAATGGCATGAGCACACACGCCATAACCGTGAGGCATTACCTATCATCTTTTCGTTGCCCTTCTTCCTTTTCGAATCAAACGCCTCTGATCCCGACGACTGTCCAACGTGCTTTCGCTTTTTATGACCACTGTCAATTTGAGCTTGGCTGGTGCTTGCCTGTTTTGCCTTTGAAGAAGTGTCTCCTGCAAGGAATGGCATGAGACCACACGCCATTGCAAATATAATTTGTACCTCCTTTTTTCCTATTGCTTGTCTGTTTGTCCTTCTTTGATGCGCCACCAGTGCGCTTTTCAGTCCTCGTGTCTGAATATTCACAACGATCTATAATCAAAATGGCGTGAGGCCTCACGTGACATTACCTTGTGCAGGTTGTGAGCTCGGCCCAACATGGGTATCTTCAACAGTAGCTGTTAACGCCGTTTCAGCATCTGGGGGTGGCCACGCTCCTGCATACAGAGCTTGTGAGATAACATTTAAACTTAAAGTGCGTACTCACTAGGTTCGCAAAGAAGATACTGTTTTTCTTTGGCAACTGTAATTATATGCTCCATTGAAGTCACCTCTTCAATGGAGTTTGTCACCGCAACACACGGGACACCCTTGAGTAGTGCGGCTCGAAAGAATAGTCCGCCGTAGTTGTACTCGACAACGCATTTGCCCTTGGAGTCGGAAGCAGGTGACCCACCCGCTATTGCGTTGAAGACCCAGCTGAGCATTTCCCATGCTGCACCTAGAGCTTTCTCTGGATTCGAAAGCTCCATAGCCGTCTTCAATTCCTCAGGCACGGGTAAATTGACCTCCCTCAGATCAATTCGATCGGCCTTGTCGAACGAAGCTGGGAAGTCACTCCAATCCCACTCTACTGCAGGACCAATAACAAGGTCGAGTGTGAAGATGCAGACATTCGTCGGTATCTTCTTTTTAGCCATTATCCCATAGATCTCCTGCATCTCCTTGCCTTTCAACTGAGCCTTCACCTCGTTCAAGGCCTTCCAGAACTTGTGATGGGATTCGGAGTCGTAGATCATATAGTGGACTAAAGATTCCACTTCCGCAAGTCTCACCATTAAGTCAATGATGGAGCTGACTTCGTCTGCATGAGTGATCTCCTCGTTTGTGAAGTCCATCACACAAAAGATGTTCTTGACCTGCTCATCTCCGCGGGAAACGATGCTCCTCCACCTTTGATCCTCATCCGAATTCACGTATACTCGGTAAGGTTCTCGATAGGCCTCTGCTGCGGGGTCGAGCTGTTTCTGAAGCCGGCGGTCGACATCCCTCTTAATGAAATTTGGATACTGATCCAACTTCTCAGCTTTACTTTTCGTGGCATCCCACAGCAGATCGATGAACTTGGGGGCCCCCTTCACGTACTCGTCGATGTCTTCATTTGACAACTCTAGCTCTTCCATCATTTCTTGCGTGGTGTCAATGCTCACCCTCTCCACGGCCACTTGCTTGAAGATCCAATCCTTCAATAGCGCACGAGCTCTCAGAGTCGTGCACAAGTCCTCGTATATCACAATATGGCCGGGAGTCATTTTGGTCTTGTTGAAGACTACCTCAGCACGTAGAAGAGCATTAGTCACTGTTAGAAGGTCGTCGTCGTCTAGAGACCGCGAGAAACGCAAGGTGTTGAGCTTCAAATCATTGGGCTTCCGGCCGTCCTTCACACCCATTGAGTTCAGCAACTCCCCGTCATGGTACCTCCTCAGCACATCTACCTATTTGTCAAAAACAACTTTTGTCGCGAGTAGAATGTTATGGATGCTGAGTGTGTCATTGACCCCCAGTGTTTTCGAGAGAAGACTCGAGAATTCCTGCAATGGAAATGGCGTGAGGCCACATGCTATGCCACATGCAACGAGGCTTACTTGCCAGGCGCTAGTTGCTAGTGCACGTCCTTGTCCTGGTTTTTGTGGCTTCTTCAGTTGAACCCAGAGCTTCTGTGTTCATGCCAATGTCTCGTGCAGACCCGATTTGTAGCACATTTCTTGCTTGACATTCTGCGCGTGGGAGATGTATATGATAGATCGGAGGGGCGAGTTGCCTTTTATCAGGCGGACAACTCTTGTCTTGAAGACTTTCTTCACCTCCTCGCCCACCATAATATCCACAACTATCTCTTGCATCGCCAAGCTAGAATGCTGCCCGGAGACGGCATAGAACCGGATGTTCTGATCGTCCAACACCTTCCTATTGATCAAGTCTGGAAACCTCGTCTCGCCCTTCATTGTTCGGTAGTAGGGGATTACGTCTGCGATGTCGGGTGTTACTGGACTTGCCAACATCTTCTGCTTCAGTTTCTCCACCCACTCATCAGATACTAGCCTGTGGTTGTATTTGCTTTGGATGTCGATACGGCTCATGCCGATTGTATATACTTTGTTGGAATAGTAACAAGTACTATTATCTGCAACGTTTTTTGCTGCCTCTTCTTGCTCTTTCTGCTCTTTGCGGCTCTTCTTTTTGGTGGGTGTAGTGTTCGAACCCGAGGCAATGGCATCACCGAGTAGCTTCTTTTTTGGAGCAGGAGAGTCGGACGTCGGCTTGAGCTTGACCACCCTTTTCTGCTTTGGGGTAGTTTCCAGATCGACCCCCTTCCCCTTCGCTTCGCGAACTGGAGGCACTCTCAACGGCTCAATGTTGGAATATAGTTTTTGAACATCGCCGTAGGTGAGGTCCGTGGATTCCATGTGATCTTCATAGACCCGCAGCGTCTTTGAAATTGTGGGCCTCCTAGACAACCTCTCCCTAGCTCCCTCTAGGAATTCCTCATAGCCGCTGCCCCCCTCCGGGAAGCCGCTAGGATGTGCAAAGTGGATCTTGAAGGCGGACGCTGTCTCTACCACAAGTGCCAGTCCATATTCTTGCATGGAACTGCATGGAGTGTCTGTCACTTGGATGAGGATCCCCATGCATTTTTTTCTCCCACCATCTGTGTTGTACAGCCTCAGATCCTCGCCTTCCATCCCGAAAGTCCAACTGGTGAGCTCCTCCCCCTTCTCTACATCCACATTGACAGTGGCTGGAAGAAGAACGCAATTCCTCGCCTGTTCAGAAATGCACAACAATTAGAGCTGACAGATGAAAAGCTAGCAGCTGGAAATAACGTGAGGCCACATGCCATTCACCACTGCATCAGATGTCTTGAGGCTGCATCCTAAGATAGCGTGAGGCTACACGCCATCTGTAACCGGACTGCACTCGAGAGCCCAATTGGTGCATGCCAATGTTGCTACTGAATGGCATGTGGCCTCATGCCATTTTCTACTTGGCCTAAAAGACTTACCATTTGAAGCCGAATGGAGGCGTGACAATCGAGGCCGGACTCGCTGGCGAATGTGCACTGTGTGTGCAACGGATCGTAGCAGCAAGGCTACTCTGCCACTTACAGTTGGAGAGTGGCGCTGAAATCTCCTGGGACGCCAAGTGGGCTGCGTGTGGGTGGCGGAGTGGGCGGCGGAGGTGGCGGCAAAGTTACAAATTGGGTGTGTCTTGAAGTGGACGCCGATGCACACGAGCGCGATGCGAGCGCGAGTGTGATGCAAGCGCGAGTGGACGCCGATGCACACGAGAAACCTGTAGAGAAGGTAGATGAGTGCGAATGTGAGCGTGATCGCGAGTGGGTGCGTGATGCGAGCGCGAGTGTGCGAGCGCGAGTACGAAGCAAAATGCAAAACCTAACCTCACACGCGCGAAATGTCACGACAGTTGGTAATCCCGCAACGTCATCATTCCTTGGACTTGGGCGCCACCATTAATTTCTGGATCGCCGCGCGCATGCATGCACGTGAAATCCAAAAGAAATCCGCAACGTCATCATTCCTCAGACTGCATGCACGCGAAATCCAAAAGAAAGATCATGATTGGGATATCATTTAATACCCTCGCTATATTTATACCATGCATGATTGGATATTCCAAAGCATCTTGTATTTCCAAAAATGCCAGATGTTCAGCTAAATAAAGAATGGTATACAATGTCCTTCTTGATGACCCTGCAAAGAAGCATCTCGATTGGACACCACATGAGACCACACGAGCCTTACAATGTTTCAGGGGCATTTGCCATAGATCCGACCGTTATTTTGCTCCAAGATTCTACAGTTTGGTGTACATTGACCTTTCCATCGACACTGCAAAGGGACATCACAATCAGATGCGGGATCACAAAAAACCAACTTCACTAACTCTGGTTTCACCAAGATTTACGTAAGGAGTTATGAAATGAAAGGACCCTCTCTATTGAAATGTGTTTATGGTCCTGACATATCAAAGGATTTTGCATCAAGTTCTGTATTTGCATGTTTATCAAGCTACTGAATTGCTAAACCCTAAACCCTAAACATGTGGCAAATGCTGCGTGAAGAAAGATGCCCTTTCTGGGCAAATGCTGTAAGAGGCAGATGCCGAGCAGTTACACGGCGAATAATCTTGGCGCGGATCGCTGACATGGCATGGCAAAGTTCGAATCACTAACATGGCACAGCTGGATCGAGGCAAGGACATGATGTGACAAAGTTCAACGTCCGACAACAAAGTCTAGAAGCTACTCAGTTTGAAATTTGTCAGAGGAATTATAAGATCTGGTTTGTCAGAGGATTTGATGTGACGTTCAAGCGTGTGGGCTCATGCAATTTTGATCCCAAAAAATGCACCAAAAAATGCTCGGCGTCATCTGGCGTTATCTCTTGAATGGCGTGGGGCCGTATGCCATTTTAAGGGGCACATAGGAGTATATTCTTAGAATATTTTGACACGCGCGAGATTTTTTTGAGTTTTCTGGAGATTCAACCGTTAGATCGCAACTAGATTTTACATAATGGTATACAATGTCTTTCTTGATGACCCTGCAAAGAAGCATCTCGATCGGACACCACATGAGACCACACGAGCCTTACAATGTTTCAGAGGCATTTGCCATAGATCCGACCGTTATTTTGCTCCAAGATTCTACAGTTTGGTGTGCATTGACCTTTCCATCGACACTGCAAAGGGACATCACAATCAGATGCGGGATCACAAGAAACTAACTTCACTAACTCTGGTTTCACCAAGATCTACGTAAGGAGTTATGAAATGAAAGGACCCTCTCTATTGAAATGTGTTTATGGTCCTAGGGGCATTGTGACATATCAAAGGATTTTGCATCAAGTTCTGTATTTGCATGTTTATCAAGCTACTGAATTGCTAAACCCTAAACCCTAAACATGTGGCAAATGCTGTGTGAAGAAAGATGCCCTTTCTAGGCAAATGCTGTAAGAGGCAGATGCCGAGCAGATGTATCTCAGGCTAGCGAAGGGGACAAACGAAAGCTAGCTATAAACATGACGGGATGCAAATAGATTACTAGGCTGGTCCTGCGAAAATCAAAAACCATAATTGAAAACATTGAAAATGCAAAAAGAAAGGTTTATAATATTTTTGAATTTTAAGCAACCAAAGGAATGTAAGTAGGGCATGTGTTTGTAAGTTTAAAAATGCCTCAACCACTTAAATTCCCAAGTAAATAAAGCTGTTTCTATTTTTGGTATAGGTAAACTTTATAGCGTGTGGGCTCATGCAATTTTGAACCCAAAAATGCACCAAAAAATGCTCGACTAGCATTATTCTTTGAATGGCGTGTGGCCTTATATTGCCATAAATGGACGTACACACACAGCATAATTATTCCTTTACATGGCGAATAATCTTGGTGCGGATCGCTGACATGGCATGGCAAAGTTCGAATCACTGACATGGCACAGCTGGATCGAGGCAAGGACATGATGTGACAAAGTTCAACGTCCGACAACAAAGTCTAGAAGCTACTCAGTTTGAAATTTGTCAGAGGAATCATAAGATCTAGTTTGTCAGAGGATTTGATGTGACGTTCAAGCGTGTGTTATTTTTGAATTCTCGAACTCATTCCTAGGTCTATCATTTTTGTGCGCCGTGTTCTTGGTTCCGCTGAGCACAGTGAGCGCTGCTTGTGTAAGCGGCGTTGTGAGCTGTGGTTTATGCGTCTACGAGCGGTTGCGGCATTGCGAGCGCCATTGCGAGCAGCAGTTTATGCGAGTGGCAGTTTGTGCGAGCGGCGCTACGAGCAGTTGCGGTGTTGCGAGCGGCGCTACGAGTAGTTGCAGTGTTGCGAGCGGTACTGTCTTTGGTGTGGCTACCGTTTCCTCTTGATATTCGGCACTTGTGCTTCCTGGTATGTTCACCATGGAATGGCTTAGGACCACATTTAGAAATGGCATGAGGCCACATGCCATCTTGGGCCCTTGCAATTTCATGGCTAGCATATTGTCATGTATGTTTTTACTTGCCTGCAGCTGTGTGTATATCAAGATGGCATGAGGCCTCATGCCAATTTTGTGAATGCGAAATTCACGTGGGTGTCAATAGCATGTTTGAATAATGGCATGTGGCCTCATGCTATTGAGGTTTTTTGGTATGTTATGATTTAGGCCATTCTCCAATCATTTTTTGTATGGTTTTAACTTCT
Source organism: Selaginella moellendorffii (assembly GCF_000143415.4). NCBI lineage: Eukaryota > Viridiplantae > Streptophyta > Lycopodiopsida > Selaginellales > Selaginellaceae > Selaginella > Selaginella moellendorffii. Next base: position 168,749 of record NW_003314283.1, on the reverse strand, counting down.
TTTCTGCACTTTCAGAATGGCCTCCGCAAGTGCGACGCATGTTCCCTCAGTGGATCTTAAGAACCGTGCTACATGGATTCAGGCAAAGGTGTTTCTAAACAACCCCGAGGGGGAGGTGGTAGCTGAGGGCTTAGCCACAGTTGTCGATCCAAGAGATGCGGTTGCTAATCAAGAATTGGGCTAGGATGATATTGGAGTTGCGATTTTAGAGGTTTTTGACACAGAAGAAAACAGTCTGACTATTGGAAGCATTGTGTGGTGGAAATTGAGGCACTTAGTGTTTGAGAATGTGAAGGATTCACAATCAAACACCACTACAACTGATGACAGAACATTTCTTCATAGGAAAAGAAAGTACACCTTCCTAAAGCGCAGCCAAAGGGATCTGAGCAACGAACCGAAAAGGCAGAAAATGGCGATGGAGGTTCGAATGGTCTCGACAGTTGCTTGTTGCAAGAGGAGGTGCTGTCAACATGCTGATTGGGATGCTATTGAAGAGGAGAGAGCAAGATACAAGACATTGTCCTGGAAGGCAGCTTGCAATTTTGTGTATGAGGCATTATGGTCATCTGTTGATGCTTCAGAACATCAGGTGGGGGGCATGGTCTTCCAGAGGGGTTTGGTCTGCATGAAGGCATGGAGAATCATTTATGGAGTCCCTCGAACCACATTCTACAAAATCAAAACTGAGTTCGAGGAACAAAGGGTTCAACAGGCAGTCCATGGGAATGATGGTACTCACAAAACCAGGGGTCATGTTGTATATAGAGAGGCAATCTTCAAGAGGTTTGTCGAGACATGTAGCGAGCAGCAACCACATAAAACCCGCCTCTTGGAAGATGGAACTCGAGACACCCAACGAGTTCTCCCTTCCATGTATACCAAGGGGGCCATATTGGAAGATGTGAATCGGGAACTCCAGAGTAATGGCTACAGGAAGCTGAGCCAATCTAGATTTAGTAGATTGTGGAGCAACAGGTTCAGGGATGTGAGTATAAGAAAGTACTCCAGCTTTTCAAAGTGTGACGAGTGCACTGCTATCAAAATGGCTTTGTCGAAGAATTCTTGCATCGCTCAAGAGCGAGAGACGTTGGTTAGAAGGCGGCTCAACCACAACATCGAGCAGAGAAGCTGCAGGACTGCATATTATCATAATAGGATTCTCTCCATGGAGAGACCTGACTCTTACCTCCGCATCATCCACGACAAAATGGACCAGAAAAAGACGTGCTTACCTCGACTCAATCCTGCCCCCAAGGCAATCTCTTCATCCATGCAGCTGCCTGTGTCTCTGTTTGGCATAATCGCTCATGGGCATGGTGCCCAGAACTATGGGAACTTCTTTGTACCTCTATGGGGTGGCGGGGGTGCAAACATGATGATTGCGTCCCTAGCAAAACACTTAAGGTCTCTGCAAAGTGCGTAGACTGAGCTGAACGGCCAACCCTTGCATAAGGTCCTTGTCGATCGAACCCCATACAGGGTTCAACTGGAGGAGGAGCAAAGGCTTGCAGTATCGCGTGGGGCCCCATGCCATCCCAATGAATATGTTGGCCGTCAGATTGTAGGGTTATCACGTGAGGCCTCATGCCATTCCGACGAGGCTGGTCGCCCGGTGAATGCATAGCCTCATCCAAACGAAGCAGAATCTCAAGGAAGCTCTTGCGGCCGATGTGGCCTTCCACCCCATCTTCTGCTCCAAACAGACAATGCTGGCAGTGAGAACAAAAACATGTACATCTTCACGTACTTGGCGATGCTTGTTGCCAAAGGCATATTTGAAACGGTTACACTTGGCTTTCTCATGGTTGGGCACACTCATGAAGACGTCGATGCCATGTTCAGTCACCTGGCAGAGTCCCTCCGGCGATCCAATGTCCTCACCCTCCCACAACTCTACGATGAATTCCAAAATTGCATCAAAGGCACTGTTGAAGCTGCACTTGTGACAGAGGTTCCAGACTTTAAGGGGTTTGTAAGAGGCTACATCAGGGACGGATCCGAAACGCTGATTGGCCACTCCAAGCCTCTTCAGTTTCATTTCAGCATGCGTGACGGTGCTCCAGTGATGAGGTACACGATGAGAGAATGGGACACAGTGTGGCTGCCAGTGGACGGCATTGAACTCTTCAAAAGAGATCCCATAACTGGGGAACCTATGATTCCTCAGGGTTCCCCACGGCCGATGCACCCGGATGGACTCAAAGACCAGGAAAGTATAGTGGCCGGGATTAGACAGTATATTGCCTTCTGGAAGAGGGGGTTGGTGTTTGGTGGAGAATCCTATTTTCAGAGGTGCAAGCCTTTGCTCGAATACTGGGAGAAGATTATATCTACTATCCAAAATGGGCCGGTTGTATATGAAGAATTGGAAGAGTCCTTTTGGCCAGAACCCAGAGCACCAGATAGTAGCGGAACAATGTCCTCTGGAAATGCAGTGACAGATAACGATGTTGAGGATCACTATTGTGGGCCGAGGAACAAGAAGCCGGATTCAGCATTCAATCTAGTACAGGTCTGCAAAGGAATGGTCGTGCTTGTCAGACCCAGTAATAAAAAACAAATGATATGGGTGGGGCGCTGCATCACTGATGCAGAAGAGGATGCGGAAACTAACTCCTTCAATGTAACTGTGGAGTGGTTCAAGCCAAGTTCCAGATATACGAAGGATTGCCTAGAAAAGAGATGGGTGCTGAATCCAAGGGATCCCAGCATGAGCATATCGGTGGATAATGTTGTGCATGGTTGGATGTGGAAGCAGAGTGCCACCATCACCTTGCCAGACCATGCAAGAGATGCAGCAAGAGCATTCATAACCCGGGTTCAAGGTGAGATTCATTAATATTCCTTTACTAAGTTTCTAATGTATTTTATTTCAAGGTGAACAATCCGAATCTGAATCAGAGGAGGCGTGATGGCATGTGGCCTTACGCCATTCCTAGGTGAGATGATACAAATAACAAGTATAAATTCTTAGTTGTTCTAGCAAATCTTACTTAAAGTTCAAGGTGAACAAGCCGAATATGAATTCATCGGATTGTTATAACAAATTGCGAGGTGATGGCATGAGACGATACACCATTTGAGAGTGGTAGCCATTCCTATATGAGGTGAGTGAAATATTTATTAGAAATACCTCATTCAATTGTGCACTTCTAAGTCTTGGTCCACTCAGTACTGTTTGCATGTTTTTATTTTAATTCTTTCTCTAAAATGTTATTTAGCATGTGGCTTCATGCCATTGCTCTCCACAATCATGCATTGAATTTTTCTATCCTTGCATAATATTTCTCCATATATATAGCATGTGCGCACATGTGATATGGTTCATTAGGCCTGATATAATGTGTGAGGTAAAACAAAGATGATGTGACATATGCATTTACCAATCACACGTGCATAAATCTAATAATATGGCGTGTGGCCCATATTAATGGCACATAAACCCATATTGTGGGCTTACGTGCTTTATGTACCATCATTCCCTTGCAGCGTGTGTGTTGGTTTCCTTGTATAAC
>NW_003314283.1:127731-160231 GCF_000143415.4 Selaginella moellendorffii | reverse complement strand
GTGTTCATTAGTTCCCACTAAATCAAAAGTGAGTTCTTCTATGAATTGAGTATGTAGTCTTCCACTTGAGGAAACTCCTTATCATCAACTTTATTATCTGCATCTAAGATATGATATATTGGGAGATCTATTTTAATGAAGAGGTTAGAACAAGGGGATGATTCAACATCAGTAGTGCCAAGGGAAGAATGGGAATGTGAAGTGTGATTATTATGTAATGTTGGAGGCTAGCAAGAGAGCTTACACATTTTTTTCTTTCAAGTCATCCCTAAATCAAACTCTTCACTTCTAATACCTTATTTGTTATAATTATTTTATAGTGTAGATAGTTGTAAGCGACTAAATTTTCCATTCTACTTTAGTCACTTAACCACACCTCCGACCACTTAGAGGAGTCTCAATCACAACCTCCATAAGTCCATTTCAGGACTTCGGATTTGCTAGCCTCGAGAATGGCATCCATGCCACTCAACATTTGCACTTGGTCCAAGTGCTCCATGTGTCCGATCCCATGACCGACACTCAAAAGTACCACCGACATGGCAGCCTATTACGCTAAGGCCATGCCCAATCACCTTTGCCACACTGGTAGTCCAATACCACTTGTATCACAGTCTTGGCTCTCCAAGACTAGACAAACCATCCATGAGTGGTCATCTCGGATCCACTCCTTAGCATCCTTAGGATGCCCACCGACATGGGGAATAGCCTTCCTCAATATCCCTCCGTCAGTCCCCACTAAGTCCCTTTCTGCCCTTGGCCGTGTTTGCCAACACTGCCACTGGATCGAGGCCCACAGGCCCGACCACTAAGTCCCACGGTCCTCTGGGACTTCCTCACCACACGATTGTGTCCTTGGTCACTACCCTAGAGGACTGCTCCTCTTCCTTTCCACAGTTTGGGCCTTTGGGACAACATTTCGGAACACCGTGGCCTTACGCGAGCCACCTGGGTACTCTCCCCGCCTTCCGCCCTTGGGTGCTCTAGCCATGGGCTTAGAGCGAGGTTCCGTTGAGCCACGCCTGGTATCCAAGTAAGTAGTGCCACCCACACTTGGACTGGGAGCATCGGCCAGTCGATCTCCCGGGGGAACTAGAGCCGGCTCTTGAACACTTCACCAAGCTACCTCGCTTGTCGGTCCGTATTCACTCTAGTCTTGGACTTCCCAGTGGTCAGCTCATCACCCAACACTGGGTCTGGCCTTCCTAGGCCAAACTGGCCTTTCCTGGCCAAACTGGCTCCACTGGGCTCCAACCCCCACACTCTCCCTACTATACTTTTGGAACCCCCCACAGCCCCCCCCCCCCTGGGGGACGATCGCTTTGGGCTTTCACCCAACTGCCTGTATTAGTATTCGGACTCGGACTCGGACTCGGTCTCAGTCCTGGATTCGGACTCGGACTCCATCTCGAACTCCATCTTGGACTCCATATCGGTATCCACTTCGGGTCCATCTCGGGTCCATCTCGGACTCCATCTCAGGTCCATCTCGGACTCCACTTCAGACTCCATATTGGGATCCATCTTGGACTCCACTTCGGACTCCATATCGGACTCCATCTCGAACTCCACTTCGGACTCCATATCGGACTCCACTTCGGGTCCATCTCGGACTCCATATCGAACTCCATATCGGACTCCACTTCGGGTCCATCTCGGACTCCATATCGGACTCCATCTCGGACTCCACTTTGCGTCCATCTCGGACTCCACTTCGGGTCCATCTTGGACTCCAACTCGGGTCCACCTCGGACTCCATCTCGGACACTTCCACGTGTCATGTGTTGGTCCTTTTTGGGTCCCTTTTTTGAGCCTTGTTTATTGGTTGCCTCGCGCTTGCTCCTCGAGCACTTGGTTGGGAGTTCCACTCCCGCTCTCGACCTTCCAAGTCGGAGCTTTTAGTCCAAACGTGTTATGCTCGTTTGGCTTTCGCTTCGGCCACTACCACGTGGCACCCTTTCCAGCTCCACTTTGGGGGCCTAGGGATTTTGTGTCTCACAACTCCACCACCCATAGACGAAGTTCGATGTCCTCATCGAATGATAAACTATTTTATAAAGTAGCACCCGCATGTGTTACCATTTCCATCCTTGGCACCTAGCCAATATTTGTCAATGGTTTGACACCAAAGGCTCACTATGCCTTACCCATCCTCTAAGGAGCATAGTCTTTCCAACATAGAGACTTATTCAACCACCTGGGGTGGTTTGCTCCCTTTTATTGGTTCAGTTCTCACTAAACCTGTTAGAGACATCTTCTTTAACTCAATTCCCACTACTCATTCTCGAGTGGTCTCAATTCCCATTGATATAACCTTTGCACTTTGGAACTTTGAATTTTGACTTCTTGGAGTCAATTTGCTAGGTGTCTCCAACACCTTGCCTTGCACCTTTTGTGCAACTCCACTTCCCATCCTAGGAAGTTCTCTACTCAAGGGTACTATCATCCTCTCTTCTATTTCGTGCCACCCTAGGGCACTAAGTTCTAGTTATCATACTTTGTGCTAGGGCTATTCATGGCCCTATCATTTGGCTACCTTACCACTCCCTCTCTTGAAGCTTCCCCTTTCGCCAAATCGGAGCAATTCGGAATCCATCTTTGGAAACACACTTCCTTTCCCGCAATTTATTAGCGTCCAACACATTAGTGTTCCTCGCCTAACTTTGCCCCTTGGATTCCTTCCAAGGGATTCCACGGCCCTATCTTGGCCACTCATCTTTTGCTCCTATCCGTTGATTGTTGCACCAAGCAACACCGAATTTTTACCCCCCTCCTTGAGGTATTCTTTTGATTCCATAGCAAAGGCTCTGCTTTGCCAAAACTAGGGTGTTCACCCCTAGTAAGTCTCTTTAGCATCTTCTGCTGTGGGCTCTATCCACGGCCCAACTTTGTGACCCTCCCATGGGTCTCTTTAGAGACTACTTTCCTTGGACACACTATGCCATCGCAATGACATAGCTCATTCCCCTAAGGTGCTTTTCCCACTTTGTCACCTTGACTAAGCCACACCATCATCAATAGTTCAAATCAACATTTTGAACTAGAAACCTTATTCCTTAGCCCAAACAAGGACCTTGTCCTTATTTAGCCACAAGATCACCTAGTGATCTCACCTCGGCACCTTAACAGGTTTGCCAATAGGTACTAGGTCTTCCAGACCTTTAACTTGTTAACTACGACCCTGGGGGCATCCCCCACACTTGGCGGTGCGCCCAAGCCAGCCCTTCCGGCCAAGGGTCCATAACAACTGAGACTGGGTGTCCCCATCTCATTCACCACGTCCTTGGTGCCACTTGCACCAAAGTGTTCAAGTTAGATATGCTGAGCCACACTAAGCAATCTAACTGTGCATCATGACTCCGAGGCATCCCTCACTTGGCGGTGTGCCCAAGCCAGTCTCAACACTGAGAGTCCATAACCACCGAAAAATGAGTGTCCTCATATTCCAAACCATCACCACGCCCTAGTGAGTTGGGACTCGAACCCAAGCACTAGAGGGTCAGGACTCGAACCCAACCTCCGTATATGCATCTACGAACGGCATCACCCAGGATGCCTGGCGTGACTCCCCACGCCGATGCACCAACTTATACTCAAAGCGTGCCATAGATCACAGCTTAGGAACTTAGTTCCTCCACACTGCCAAGTCCTCTCACTTGACAAGTCTGTGATCATGCATGGACTCCTCCATGCTTGGCCCCATGGCCCACCCTTTTGAAGTTATCACCTTCAACTAGGGTATTTGTTCCCCTGACTTGCCAATCTCGCTTTAGCAAGTCCTCCGACCACTGTAACATGGTTCCTGCACAAGCGTGAAAGCCCTTGGTCATCGACTTTCGTTCAAAGCCCTCTCTTTGAACACTCGGGAACTTCTTCCCTAACTTTGATAGCCTTGCCTCATGGCAAGCTTCAAGACCACGCTTTTGCTGCGCCACTCTGATTTCGCGCGTTCCTCGAACCATTTACGCTTGGCCTTTCTAGGTACTAAGCTACCTAGAATCATTTTTGGGAACCTTGAAGGAACTCTATCCCTTAGCTTGCTAAGGCCTCCCTTTTTGCAAACTTTCCAATTACCATATAGTCTAATATGGACAATTCCATATTTTAGACTCTCCATGGCATCACGGTTGCTAGCGGCAACACCCTCGAGCCCCCACTTGATTCTCCACTCCCAGCTAGCGTAACCAACCTTGGTTATGCCCTTCGATTCTTATGGTTCGGTTCTATCCCTTTACTTCTTGCTTTTGGCTTCACACCTTTCCTTCGGTCATTCTCCTCCAGACTAGGAGGATAGCTTTGCACTTTCTATCATGCCTTAGCAAGTATTCTTAAGGATGAACCTACCCGATAGCCTAGGGAGTGGTTCCTCAATCCAGGTATGCTCACCCTATAATCCCATACAACGAGATTACGTCGTTGCTTACGGGCCTTTACATGCCCATCACTAGCTTTGCCAAAATTTCATTTTTGGCTTTGTCCAATTCGAGTAGACAGTCTTCTCCTGTCTCCACCACCTTTGGACATTTGGATAGCACCTTCTATCCATCATTCGCTAGGGACTTAGTCCCTTGGGCCTTATTTATTACCCTCGCGACATCAAACACCACCTCCTAGTGTTCTAGAGTGTTTGGGTGTCCCAATGATGGCTTCCTTGACAATGAGTATTTCCTTTTATGACATTGACTTACTATATCGCAACATAAGCAACTTATCCCCCGTAAGGGTACGTCCAACTTCCCTATTCCATTAAGAAGGCTTGGGTAGCTACCTTCTACCCGTTTAACCAATTATTTTGCATCTCTTGCTTAGTTGCCTCATAGTTGTCAAGTCCTACAACTCATTGCTGGTGCTTTCACACCTCCATCATTATCTGGGTCACCACACTCCAACTGCGTGCTCTGCCGCTTAGACTATGCCATTCCCATTTCCATTGGGATTCCTTTGGCAAGGGGTTCACATGAACCCACCGACATAGCCTCAAGGTATCACACCTTGGCACATTTGGTGTCTCCACACCATCGGCTTCACGAGCCTACCTCTATGACACTTCTTCTTTGTGTCTAAGTCTTTGCCAAGACCAATACCACTCTTTCTCATGTCAACCATTTGTTAGCATTGCACCATAGAGGTCACACACAACTTTGTGTCAAAGTTGTTTTCTTTTTAGGAACACCTTTCCCACGACTTTAGCATGGCACATTTTGCCATCGATGAGATACCCTCTGTTCTCATCCTTGGATCCTATGATCCCCCCCCCATCCTTCGTGGGGTACAACACACCTCAGTCCAAATGCTTCCATCAGTCTTTTTAGGACCATTCCTTGACTCTACTTGAGTCATCTAGCAGTTTTGGACTTGGTTAATCCACAGACCCATAAGGTCCCACTTGTGAGGCACTAGCTCACTGGAATACACTTCCTGCATTCCTGTCCTACTCAGAAGGACTATTTTCACAAGTGTTACTCTGACACTTGTTTTTGTTCTCTAGGGCAACCTCTACCCCTTAGGACTACTTGTCCATGTGATGAGAATACGAACTCATCTCTAAGTACACCCCCCAACTCTTTGGGTTGTTCCAGCATTTATTAAAGGTAGCCTCGGCTACCATTTCAAAGACTTGAGTCCTCTTCCGTATTTGACCTCCCTCGGTCATTACTTCTAGTCTCACATTCATGAGCACCAATCTTAACTATATGAGGATAATCTTGTGACTCCCTTATTGCTTTGGAGTCTTTATCTTTCCTGTGATCCCAACTTTAGTTGTTTACCACAACTACATTGGCCATTTACTGAGTCAAACACTCATCTGGATCACATCCTCAACTCTTTGAGGAAAACCATATACTGTTCCCAAGATCCCAAAGTCGTTCCCTTATCGGCCCCTTTTCTATCCACCACATCGTGCCCAAGTCACACATGAACTTGAGTGGAGAGCCATGTGCTACTCCTCAAGGATAAGCCCACTCCTAGGACCTTCCAATGCCAATATCAATGGTGATATACTTGAGCACCAATAAAAGTTGGACTAAGGAACAACTCCGATACCAAATTGTAAGCGACTAAATTTTCCATTCTACTTTAGTCACTTAACCACACCTCCGACCACTTGGAGGAGTCTCAATCACAACCTCCATAAGTCCATTTCAGGACTTCGGACTTGCTAGCCTCGAGAATGGCATCCATGCCACTCAACATTTGCACTTGGTCCAAGTGCTCCACATGTTTGATCCCATGACCGACACTCAAAAGTACCACCGACATGGCAGCCTATTACGCTAAGGCCATGCCCAATCACCTTTGCCACACTGGTAGTCCAATACCACTTGTATCACAGTCTTGGCTCTCCAAGACTAGACAAACCATCCATGAGTGGTCATCTCGGATCCACTCCTTAGCATCCTTAGGATGCCCACCGACATGGGGAATAGCCTTCCCCAATATCCCTCTGTCAGTCCCCACTAAGTCCCTTTCTGCCCTTGGCCGTGTTTGCCAACACTGCCACTGGATCGAGGCCCACAGGCCCGACCACTAAGTCCCACAGTCCTCTGGGACTTCCTCACCACACGACTGTGTCCTTGGTCACTACCCCAGAGGACTGCTCCTCTTCCTTTCCACAGTTTGGGCCTTTGGGACAACATTTCGGAACACCGTGGCCTTACGCGAGCCACCTGGGTACTCTCCCCGCCTTCCGCCCTTGGGTGCTCTAGCCATGGGCTTAGAGCGAGGTTCCGTTGAGCCACGCCTGGTATCCAAGTAAGTAGTGCCACCCACACTTGGACTGGGAGCATCGGCCAGTCGATCTCCCGGGGGAACTAGAGCCGGCTCTTGAACACTTCACCAAGCTACCCCGCTTGTCGGTCTGTATTCACTCTAGTCTTGGACTTCCCAGTGGTCAGCTCATCACCCAACACTGGGTCTGGCCTTCCTGGGCCAAACTGGCCTTTCTTGGCCAAACTGGCTCCACTGGGCTCCAACCCCCACACTCTCCCTACTATACTTTTGGAACCCCCCACAGCCCCCCCCCCCCTGGGGGACGATCGCTTTGGGCTTTCACCCAACTGCCTGTATTAGTATTCGGACTCGGACTCGGACTCGGTCTCAGTCCTGGATTCGGACTCGGACTCGGTCTCGGTCTCAGTCTCGGTCTCGGTCTCGGTTCCATCTCGGACTCCATCTCGGGTCCATCTCGGACTCCATCTCGGGTCCATCTCGGACTCCATCTCAGACTCCATCTCGGGTCCATCTCGGACTCCATCTTGGGTTCATCTCGAACTCCACTTCGGACTCCATATCGGACTCCATCTCGGACTCCATATCGGACTCCATATCGGACTCCATCTCGGACTCCACTTCGGACTCCACTTCGGGTCCATCTCGGACTCCATATCGGACTCCATCTCGGACTCCACTTCGGGTCCATCTTGGACTCCACTTCGGGTCCATCTCGGACTCCACTTCGGGTCCATCTTGGACTCCAACTCGGGTCCACCTCGGACTCCATCTTGGACACTTCCACGGGTCATGTGTTGGTCCTTTTTGTGTCCCTTTTTTTAGCCTTGTTTATTGGTTGCCTCGCGCTTGCTCCTCGAGCACTTGGTTGGGAGTTCCACTCCCGCTCTCGACCTTCCAAGTCGGAGCTTTTAGTCCAAACGTGTTATGCTCGTTTGGCTTTCGCTTCGGCCACTACCACGTGGCACCCTTTCCAGCTCCACTTTGGGGGCCTAGGGATTTTGTGTCTCACAATAGTGAGTAAGACTAATACGTTGTGAAAAATAATGTTTGTTGCTCGAAAATTTTCTAGGACTTTCATATAAGAAATATCTTAGACATTTGGCCTCTAGAGGAAAGTCATCCCCATTTCAAAATTAATTGGGAAATTAAGTGTTTGCTTTTAAGAGTGACTGATAGGCCAATCTACAAAGGGAATATATTGTATACCAAAACCTTATACCACTCACTCCATGAACAAGGCATAATAAACTAAGTTTGCCATAGTAGCAACACCAATAAACCTTGAAATATATAAGCATAGACCAATAATTGATTTTACCTATAAGGCTTTAGAGGGCATAATCCTTATGCATAAAATTATCATTGTTTATACTAAACAAGGATATACAACATTTCCCTCATAATTTGATGAGTGGAAAGTAGTCTGAAAAGAAATATTCACAAGATCTAAAATGAGATTACAGAGCACTTGTTCATGATATTTGCAATCTTGACCTCCCTTTAGAATAGACTAAATCATTGCTCAACCAAACTAGAGAAAAGCTTGAAAGAAAGCAAGCTGAAAGCATATTGAGTACACCTCAACGAAGAGGAGATTAGAAATCCCAATATGACTTTGGCAATCATTTAGAATTCATGAATCTATACACTACTCGTCTTTGGCAGCATCGGCACATAGAAAATGCCTTTACTTTAGCTGAGAGTAGTAAAACATAAAACAACTAGAATGATTCCCCATAACAGGAAGAAAAGCTAAATTTGCAACCCTTACCCTCTTACCCCTATATTAGTTGCAAAATAAAGCATTTCCTATCAAATTATAATGAATATAATGGCAATTGCAAAAACAGTAGTAGACACCATCATCACATATCCATCCTTTTCTAGAATTAAAAAAAAAGACCCACAACTACATATTAAGCAATATATAAAAGTAATTAAGCTTAATCAAACAAATGGGTAGGAAAAAAATCTTTTCCCCTATACACTCAAAAACAAAGGCAAAGATTGTTACTATGACAATAATGTCAAAAAATTTGGCACATTTGATGAACAAACACAGTTTTTCTTTAAAACTTTTTTCATTATACAAACCCAGGAAAAAACTATGATGAATTGCAAAAACTTTATTAAAATTTTATTAAGGAAAATCTGAAATAATTGAGGAATATGCAACTCGATTTAACAAGTGTTATAATCATTGTAAAAATTTAGTGTCAAACAAAATCCACTTATGCTTATATATACAAAGCCTCAAGAAAATTTATTGTGAACATGTGATAAAGAGAGGTTATATAAATTTTAATGACTTGAAAAAAGCCATGATTACCTACTAAGATCTCATAAAATAATATAACATGGTAGATATAGTGAAGTCAAATAAAAATATAATTCCTATAAACAAGGAAACCAATCATCTTAAAAGCCTCAAATTGCAAACCAATTTCAAACAAAGGATTTGGTGTACCAAATGTAAAAATGAAGGCTCTAGCAAAAAAGAATGCAAATTTTAGCTGATCAAATGCCAAATTTGTGAAAAAAAAGGCATACAGCTAAGGAATATAAAATGTTATTTAAACAATTAGGAGGCTAATAGGCAGCTTGAGTTGATAAAACAACACATAGGCAAAACTATCCATTTGACAATAGAATTTATCATAGAAAGAATAATTACAATGATAATCAAAATGCCAAACATGAATACCCGTGTGCTAAAAGGCAGGATGACCATTAGGATTATTCACCTAGGGGTAATTTTTGAGATTATCCACTTAGCCATGAAGAAAATAGGCCTAAAGACTATAATCAGCCTAGAGAATATGATCAATCAAGAAATTACAATATGTCTAGAGAATATAAAAGGCTAAAAGAGTATGATCAAGCTAAAACTCCTCGCTATCCTAGGCCATAAAGCTAAATCATCAAGCAAGAATGGTTGGCCCCCTAAGGATATACAATTTGCAATTAGGCATGTTGAGATAAAATGGTTAGATACAAAAAAACTACCTAGCATTTGTGTCATAATTAGAGCCTAATAAAGAAAAATTGAATTTGAAAGCCAAGATAAAGGGAATGATGATAAAGTAAAAATCATCCCTAACTCTTAATAGTGCCAAAAGAAAAATATCAGTGTAAAAATTATTTAACAACTCCAAGGTTTATAACCACAAGTTGATTTAGAGAATGGTGATTTTAACACAAAAAGTCTTATGCATTTACAAGCTAATATGAATTCACCACTAGTGCAAAAGGAAAATCCTATACTAAAGCTAGATAGTAAAGATGAAAAGAAAGTAGTGAAAGGCATTTTAAATGCTAGAATTACACTCACTTTAGGCCAACTTCTCACCATAGCACCTTACCTTAAAGCTGTATTGTTTAGAAAGCTTTTGCCTAAAAAAAAAGAAATTTTAATGCCATCTGTAGCCATTGTAATTGAGCTAGGGGATTGTGATGATGAAGTTCCTACAATTGATATAAAGATTAGCAAGAATCTATTATCTAGAACTCTCATCAATAGTGGCTTAAGCGTAAATATTCTAGAAGAGAGCATTTGCAAAGAATTAGGCCTAAAGCTAATTCAACTAGCCCCATTTAATGTATGAATAATAGATGACCGAAGTGTTAAGCCCATTGAAATTATTAGAAATGTCTTAACCAATGTGGTTGGCCTAAAGTATAAACCTAATTATTTCATGCTTAACATAACATGATAAGATTTTATCTACAAAACACTATTAAGCAAACCTTGGCTAAAAATTGCTCACACAAACCAAGACTGAATAAATGGTTTCTTGTGTATAGAGTAGGGCAACAAAAAAAGATCTATGCCCATTATTTCCACCATACAGTTGAAAAAGAAAGATCAACTCTTCAAAACTCAATCTTATGATTGGAAGGAAAGCCAAGATGATTTCCAAGAACAATAAATCTTAGAAGCTTTCCCTAAAATTAAGCTAATTTTAGAAGTTAATCTTTATTTAATACTCAAAGAAGTACCTAGGTAAGAAGCTCTTAGACTAGAGATTGGTTTAGCTATAAGAGATTTCTCTTTAAAGGAGGGTCCTACCTATAAAATTGATCAAGAGAGAAACTATGTTTCACATATTTCTTGTGATCAGCCATTTGAGAAAATTAATTTAGCAAATAAGAATAATTTTCATACTATCACAATTGCTCAAGGATTGCAAAATTAATTTCACAATTAGATCATAAATCTACTAAAAGACTACAAGGACATTTTTACTTGGTCTTACACAACTTAAAAAGGCATCCCTCTAGAACTCTGTACGCATCGTATTGAGATACTTTTGGGAAATATGTCTAAAAGGTAGATGCCCTATAGAATGAATCCTAATTACCAAGGTAAAGTCAAGGAAGAAATTGATAAACTTCTTTAAGTAGGATCTATATATCCAATCCAGAATGCTCAATGGCTTTCACCACTTATAATTGTGCCTAACAAAAATGGCAAATTACGAGTTTGTGTGAATTACAAAAAGCTAAATGATGCAACAAAAAAAGATATGTTCCCTATTCCTTTCACAAACGAAATTTTGAATTCCATAGCAGTGTAAAACATAAAATCCCTAGGCCCCAAAGAGGAGGCGAAAGGGTGCCACATGGCAGTGGCTGAGGCAAAAGCCAAACGAGGGTAACACATATAGACTAAAAGCTCCAACTTGAAAAGTTGAGAGCAATAGTGGAACTTTTAATGAAGTGCTTGAGGAACGAGCACGAAGTGAGCAAAAAGTGAGTCTCTAAAAAAGGGACACAAAAGGATCAACACATGATACATGGAAGGATCCGAGATGGACCCAAGATGAAGCCTAAGATGGACTCGAGACGAAGTCTGAGGTGGATCCAAGATGGAGTCCGAGATGGACCCAAGATGGAGTCCGAGATAGACTTGAGATGGAGTTCGAGGTGGAGTCCGAGATGGACCCGAGATGGAGTCTGAGATGAACCCGAGATGGAGTCCGAGATGGACCCGAGATGGACCCTAGATGGAGTTCAAGATGGACCTGAGATGGAGTCCAAGATGGACCCAAGATGGAGTCTGAGATGGACTTGAGATGGAGCCCGAGATGGAGTCCGAGATGGAACTGAGATCGAAACCGAGACCGAGACCGAAACCGAAACCAAGACTGAGACTGAGACTGAGACTGAGTTCAAAACTGAGATTGAGACAAAGTCTGAGTCCGAGTAGGGGGTTCCAAAAGTATAATAGGGAGAGTGTGGGGGTTGGACCCCAGTGGAGCTAGTTTGGCCAGGAAAGGTTAGTTTGGCCTAGGAAGGCTATACTCAGGTGTTGGATGATGAGATAAACACTTGGAAGTCCAAGGTTTAGGGTGAATACAGACAGACAAGCGGGGTAGCTTGGTAAAGTGTTCAAGAGTTGGCTCTAATTCCCCCGGGAGATCGAATGGTTAATGCTCCCAGTCCAAGTGTGAGTGGCTCTACCTACTTGGATACTTGGCGTGGCTCAACAAAACCTCACTCTAAGCCCCTGGCTAGAGCACCCAAAGGCGGAAGGTGGAGAAAGTACCCATGAGGCTTGCGTAGGGCCATGGTTGTTGCAAATGTGACTTCGGGTATAAAAAATTACTTGTCAGCTAATCTTTACGAACACTCTTTCCTTACTGCCATGATGGCAGAAGGTCGGTATTGCTAATTCCCTTTATCAGCCCCTCTTGTTCAAGTGTTAGTAAATTGGGCTTAGCACCTGTACTTAGTCAAATGGACATAAGGTAGGAACTCCTATGTGTTTCTAGCTGAGCATACTCGGCATGGCTTTTAGTTCTCTTTTGCTCTGTCTTGCATTGGCTTGACAAAAACCCTCATGTATTGAGATTAGTCCCTCAATATCGCTGGATGATAGCTTACCATGTTTGCCAAACACCCTCTCTATCATGCCCTTTGTGTTAGTCTCATTTCAATCCCAAATACTATTTATGGAAAGTGTTCAGATTTGCTCATTTAGCATATCTACGGAATGTAGAGATTGGCCTAAACACAATGGTGTTCGTCCCGTGTCTAAATTCACAATTTAGTGCCATTCTATATTTAGTAAGTTTCAAGCTTATCCCAGAAACTAACTCTTGATATTAAAGGAGGCTTGGGGTGAAAGCCCAAAGTGTGTGTTCCTCAAGGGGGGGGGGGGGGGGTGTATGGGGTTCCAAATGTATAGTAGGGATAATGGGTAGGTTGGGCATGGCTAACCAACCTAAGGCATAGTCTAGCTCCTGTTTGCGTGCCTGTCCTTGTTCTGCTTTCGGCTTGGGTTTAAGCCCGAGCTTCACACCATGCTAGCTGGTGGAGTACCCATATCCTCACGTTAGGCCACTGGTATGCTAAAATAGCCTCAGACTCCATTTGGCTCCATTTTGTGTGCAAGCCCTGGCATTGGGATGTTGGATACTCTAGGACTGTTCCAAGTCGCTCCGTGCTCCTATCCCTTCGCTCCTTGGGCTTTATGCTCGGGAGTTGCTCCGTGGTTCAGTTTCATCACTCCTTGGCTCCACGCTTGGGAGTTTGGCA
Organism: Selaginella moellendorffii; assembly: GCF_000143415.4. Taxonomy (NCBI): domain Eukaryota; kingdom Viridiplantae; phylum Streptophyta; class Lycopodiopsida; order Selaginellales; family Selaginellaceae; genus Selaginella; species Selaginella moellendorffii. The sequence continues at coordinate 146,959 of NW_003314283.1, read as the reverse complement.
ACGTTCCTTCGTTCAATGGCCCAAGGCCCTGAACCTCGGGTTCCACACCATATTCCTTTGGACACATGGCATGTGATATGTGGCATCTGTCATGTGGCACAAAGAGGGTTTAGGTTCCGCTTCGTGGTGTTATCCTATGGTAAATCACCATAGGATAAAGGGTAAAAACCATGTACGCTACAACTGTGTTCTGAAATGTTGTCCCAAAGTCCCAGACTATAGAAAGGAAGAGGAGTAATCCTCTAGTGTAGTGACTAAGGATACAGTTACATGGTGAGGAAGTCCCAAAGGACAGTGGGACTTAGTGGCCGGGCTTATGGGCCTTGATCCAGTGGCAGTGTTGGCGAACATGGCTATAGACAGAAAAAGACTTGGTAGGGACTGAAAAAGGGATATTGGGGAAGGTTGTTCCCCATGTCTACTGGCATCCTAAAGATGTTAAGAAGTGGATTTGGGAGGACCACTCATGGACGGATGACCCGGTCTTTGAGCAACGAGACTGTGATGTAGGTGGTATTGGACCATTAGTGCGGTAAAGGTGAATAGGCATGCGCTTAGCATAACGGGCTGATATGTTAATGGTACCTTTGCGTGTCGGTCATGGGATTATACACGTGGAGCATTTGGACCAAGTGCAACGGTCGAGTGGTATGGATGCCATTCTCAGGGCTAGCAAGCCCCAAGTCCTGAATTGAACTTATGGAGGTTGTGAATGAGACTCCTCCAAGTGGTTGGAGTTGTGGTTAAATGACTAAAGTAGAATTAAAAAATTAGTCGTTTACAATTTCGTATTAAAGTTATTCTTTAGTCCGACTTTTATTGGTGTTCAAGTATATCACCACTGGTGTTGGCATCGAAAGGTCTTAGGAGTGAGCCTATCCTTAAAGAATAGTAGGTCAGGAAGACATAGCACTTCACTACAGTTCATGTGTGAACTTGTAGGCAAGGTGGTGTATAGAAAAGGGCCAATAAGGGAAAAACTTTGGGATCTTGGGAGTTAAGGATGTGATCCAGATGAGCATTTAACTTAGCAAATTGGCTAATGTAGTTAAGATAAACAACTATAGTTGGGATTACAAGAAAGATAAAGACTCCAAAACAAGTCATAAGATTACCTTTATATAGTTGAGGCTGGTGCTCATGAATTTGAGACCAAAATTAATGATAGTGAGAGGTCAAATACGGATGAGGACACAAGTCCTTGAAATGGTAGCCGAAACTACTTTTTATAAATGTTGGAACAAACCCAAGGAGTTGGGGGTATGCTCAGAAGATGAGTCGGTGACCTGCAGCTGTTGGAGAAGATCCTGCATCACCTGTCTAAGGAAGCCATTGCCACGATTGGAAATCAAAATGACAGGAATTCTAAATCAGCAAATAATGTATTTGTAGACAAACTTTTCTATAGACTGTTGATCTGCCTATCATAGAGGGGTGGCCTCAACCCATTTCATGAAATAGTTCGTCGCCACGATGATGTATCACTGTCCTTTTGAGCTCGGTGGGTTGATCGAGCCGACGAAGTCAAGTCTTCACTGGAAAAAGGGACCCAGAGAAGTGATGAGCTAGAATGGAAGACATGGAACATGGCTCCAGAGGTTGAATTGTTGGCACTGCTCACATGGCAAGCTATCCTAGTGAATCCGAGGCCAAAAGTAGCCATGGCGCAAGAGGAGCTGTGCTGTGACCCATCCCAAGAAATGCCCTGTACAAGAGTGGAAAGCACAAAGGAGCTCAGGGACTTCATGTTCACCCATACACTGCAACAAAAATTCCTAAGAAGTCCTCCTATAAAGGTGTCTGTTGAGAAGGCAAAACCCATGCTCGGATCTCCAATGCCTTTTGTTTTACTGGTGAGGAATCTGCTAGGAACTGACCTGAATCTAGGTACACTGCAATGTCTTATAATGCTGTTGGGACCACAAAGGAAGTAACTTCAACAACCAGGAACTCGCTCAGATCCATCACACACTTCCGCCACATGTGAAAAGTTGGCTGGAACTCTTGGATGGTCACAATCCAAGATAAAGTACGAGGACTATGAACTAGTTGCTGTAAAAGAAAGGTCAGCACATTAAAATAGACATGGAAATGGATACAAGCTCTAGCGAAAAAGTGACAAAATCGGTCCAAGGTGTAAACAACAGCCATTGCTTCTTTTTCCGCATCCACGTACTTCTTCTTAGTCTTCTTGAATGAATGTGAGGTATAATATGTTGCATGTGGTGGGTTGCTAGGCTGTGAACCTTTGCATAGGCATACTCTAAAAGCTTTTGTACCCATCGTGATGTAAATTTCGAAAGGAAGTTGTCGTTCTAGTGGCTGGAGTACCAGAGCCGTGCAGAGTGACTACTTCAGTGATTCAAAGACTCACCCTAGACAAATGGAACGTTGTGTTGTAGTAGAGCTATCAAAGGCCGTGAACGTGCAGCATAGTTGTGAAGGAAACGGTGAAAGAAACCCATTTGCCTGAGGAAGCTGCGAAGCTGCTTCATATTGGTTGGTGGGTTCCGATCCATAATCTCCTGAGCCTTAGCTATCTGGGGCTTGATCCCATCCTATGAGACATCAAAGCCTAGAAATTGGCCTTCAGTCACCCCAAATTTATACTTTGCCGGGTTCAATGAAAACTTGTGTTGTCAGCAGCGAGTGAAGATCTGCTCCAAGTACACAAGGTGGTCCTCGAAGGAGTCAAAGGTCATGCACAGATCATCCATATACACCCTCAAGGCACCTCCAATCAAGTTGTGAAAGGCGTGGGTCATAAAGCGTTGAAAAGTAGCTTCAGCGTTACACAAGCCAAACAAGAGGACATTGAAAGAAAAGATGCCCCAAGGTGTTCAGAAGGCCATAAGATCTCGATAATTGGGATGAATGAAGATCTAATTGTACCCTAAAAAGCCATCCATGAAAAAGTAGTAATGGTGTCCAGCCATCTCATCCACAATCACATCAATAAATGGAGTGGGAAAGTGATCTTTCACAGTTGCCTTATTCAAGTCTCGAAAGTCAATGCAGAGGCGGAGTTTTCCATTTGCCTTGCATGCAAGGACGAGATTGGCCACCCAGTCTGAGCTCTCCAAAGGGTAAATAAAGCCGGCTGCCAGAAGTCACTCGATCTCCAACTTCATCTCTAAGTGAGCTGTTGGGTTGAAATGCCACATCTTTTGATGGACTGGTTTAGCTGACTCTGAAGGCACAATACTGTGCATGATTGTGTCCATGGGACCTCCTAGAAGTTAGTTGTAGTCCCAAGCAAATATGTCCTTGAAACAGTGAAGGAGATCCAAGAGCTTTGCTGCATTTGTTGAAGCAAGCGATGTGGCGATAAAGACTGGGTCCTTGTCATAATCTAGGAAAACGGCATGAACCCTGGAGTCTGGAGAAACCTTGGGCTCAAGGGGCTCATCTATCTTAGATTCCTCCCTGACTTTGGAAACCAAAGAGTAGGGAGTGCCTTTTGCCTCTCGCATCATGGTGATTGCTTGATGTGATAACCTATCTGCCCAAAAGTTTTCTTCATGAGGAACACTTTGAAAAGTCACTTGAGAGAACTCATCCTTTAGGTTGACCGCCCGTTGCCATAGCTCTTTAAGGTTCTCTTTGCGGACTTGGTATTCTCCAGTAAGTTGGCATATGATGAGTTGTGCATCTCCAATGAAAGTGGCTCACCTAAACTTGAGATCTATGGCCAACTTCATAGCACTGATAGTTACCAAGTACTCTACTTCATTAGCTAATGTTGCTAGTAAAGTGATAGAGAGGTCGGCTACTTTGTTCTCCACAAAATCAATCATCCAAACTCCAATGCCAACAACCTAGTTTTGGGGGTAGAAAGCACCATCAAAATAAGCTGTAATCATAAGAGTGTCCTCTTCTTTGAATAAAGATGCTAGGGACACCACATCTGGCAAGACTATCTCTAGCAAGTTGGGTAAGAACGTTGTTGTTGGATCCAGAGTCTTTGTCTATTGTTCTCTTTACTTCTAATGCTCTAAGCACTTAAACGCTGAATATCAGATGTGAGGATAGTAACCAAGTACTTCGCAAGTGAAGGAAGGTCCTCCACTAAAGTCGAGTCCAAGTTTGGTGCTAAAGTTTCAATGTAATACACTTGGATCTGTATTGGGAGCTCCATGGTAGGAAATTCTAAACTCAAAGAGCTATAACTTGCATGTAGCACGTCTGATTGGCTTAATTCTTTCTGCCAATTGTGTGTCTAGATGTCATCCTTTGTCTCCAAAAAATGGCATGACAAAATACACTCAGAGTCATCAGCTACCGTGATTTTAGTAGGAAGATGCTGGCTGTGTGACACCTCAAATAGTTGCTGAGGAGGATTGAGTTCGGCTGTGTCCTGTGAAAGATGGACCTGGTATAAAGTGACTGTATCATCAAGCTCCATAAGAGAGAGTTGGTCCCATGCAAGAAATGAATTGAGAAGCCCTTCCTCTATCAAGAAACACTCTAAAAAGCTGGATATGGGAGCCCGTACCTATAAGCCCTGCCATCAAATAAAGAGGGTGTGGCTAGAGGCTTGGCCTTACTCTCAAATAAAGAGAGTGAGGCTGAAAGATGTCTCAAGCTATCTGACTCACCTCCAACAATGTCGATCACATTGTATGAGAAAGCATTCGTCATATAGATGGTCGACTCTACTGCCAACTTGGGAAAAACCTCTATGAGCTCAGGAGGAAAGTGTGGTGTGGAAACCACTTTAGTCTGAGCCTCTTGGGCTTGCTAAGAAAGAGCTCTACCATGGTTGTTGAGAAAGGTGGTGCTATGAGTTCCATCGCTAATTTCCATCTTGCCTTGCGCGCTCTCAATGGTGCAATGGGCTATGACTTGCCATGAGTAGCCAAGGATGATAGAGTCCTTCAAAAAGGACATTCCAAGACATTGGTAGTTAACCATGAGGAAATCTACCTCAAAAATAACACCTTGCACTAAGACCTTGACACCACAGCAAATGCCTGCTGGAGGAATAGTGTGGTTGGTGAAGGTCTTGAGCACGATGAAGGAGCTCTTAGTGATTTGTAACTATGCTGAAAGGGTAGCTTCAAGAAAGATAATATTGCTTCCAAAACCAGAGTCAACCAAAGGATCCATCTGACAAGAGGAAGTACCAATCTGCACCGGGACGAAGAATGGACTAGGATCTCCACCATATTTTGTCATGTTGACAATGTGCACCTCTTGAGGAGTCCTCTTGAGAGTGCTCTCTAGTGTTCCTGACCATGCAAACTCCTCTAAACACTGGCCGAATCCCAGGACAAGGCACATGTCTTAGAGCGGAAAGGTGACGGGAGTGTCAACCAGCTATTGAAGAACTGACTCTGGAACAGGAATAGCTGTTGGTGAGATCTCAGGAGGAGAAGAGAGTAGTGACTTGAAGGGGAGCTTACAAGCCACCCTCTATGTCACTGGATTTGGTGCTGACAGAGATTCACTCTCAATTGATGCAAGGGGATCTATGATAGGCTGAGCGGCTACCTTCTTCTTCACTTGGGCTCGAGTGGCTGTGGTTTGCTGCTGTTGGTTATAGATATCCTTAGCTACCAAAATCATGTTAACCGATAAGGCTAGTGCTTTGCCTTTGTTTGATGAAGGGGCTGCCCCAATTGCCTGTTACTCCAACTGCTCCTGATATGTCTCTGGACCCCAAGACGATGTGGAATTGTCAGCAAAGGCATGTTGTTGGACACATTGAAAAGGTGGAGGCTGAAGCTCTGGGTGAAGCTTGAAGTAGCGCTGTGTGTTGTGTGTGTTTGTCTCGTGGTGAGTGCACTAACGGGACTTGAATTTGCATTCCCGAGCTGCAGCAGCCTCTTTCCTAGACTCCACTAGCTCCTAGAGCAGCTTATCATGGTGTGATTGTTGCTGGAGAATGATCTCCTTCAACTACCACATCTTGTTGGCAAAGTTCTCAATAGCCAGAGGTGTATGCTCAATAGCGACAGGCTTTGGTGTGGACAGGTGAAAAGCTGCACAAAATGACTCTGACGGGGTGATGGCTTGGTCGAAATCAACTTTAGCAATTCCCAGGTCGATAAGAAGCTCTTTTTCCAGCTTTGTGGCAAACAAAAATGCCTCGTGGCAAGACTTAAATGTCTTTTTAAGAAGTTTCCGCTGCAAGTTCTCACACAAACCCGCTATGAATGTCGTGATCCTTTGCTGCTCATCTTGGACCACTCTATGATCCCAACACTACTTCCAGTATGCTTGAAACCAAGTGATGTAGTAAGGAACAGACTCGTGAGCCTGCCAGAACGAAAAGAGGTCGACAAGTAGCCGATTTGAAGGAATAAGCTCGAAGCGATCAATAAGAAAGCCTCTAGAAAAGGGACACAAAAGGACCAACACATGACATGTGGAAGTGTTAGGACCAAGTCCGAGATGGGCCTGAGATGGACTCGAGATGGAATCCGAAAAGGAGTCCGAGATAGAGTCCAAGTTGAGATAGAGTTTTTGATGTAGTCCGAGAAAGAGTCCGAGATAAACCCAAGATGGAGTCCAAGAAGGAGTCTGAGATGGAGTCTGAGAAGGAGTTTGAGATGGAGTCCGAGAAGGAGTCTGAGAAGGAATCTGAGATGGAGTCTAAAAAGGAGTCCAAAAAAGAGTTCAAGATGAAGTCCAAGATAGAGTCTGAGATGGAGCCCAAAGTTGAGTCCAAGATGGAAACCAAGACTGGGTCTTAAATCAAGACTGAAACTGAGACCGAGACCAAGACTGAATCCAAAACCAAGTCTAAGTCTGAGTCCGAGTCCAAGTCTGAGTCCAAGTCCAAGTCCGAGTCTGAGGCTAAGTTCAATGGTGAAAGCCCAAAGTGATTGTCTCCCAGACCCTAGGGAGTCTAGTGAGCTCCAAAAGGATAGTGAAGGGAGGACTCCAATGGAATCAGTTTGACTAGGAAATGTCAATGTGACCAAAGAAAATTATACCCATTTGGTGGGTGATGATATAACTATTGAGGAGCCCAAAGCTAGAGTGAACATGGATGGATAAGTGGGGTAACTTAGTGAAATGTTCAAGAGCTGACTTTAGCTCCCCAGGGAAATTGATTAGTCGATGCTTCCAATCCAAGTGTGGTGGCACTACTTATTTGGATACTTAACGTGTTTTATCAAAACCTCGCTTTAGCCACATGGCTATAGCATCCAAAGGCAAAAGGTGGGGAGAGTACCCATAAGGCTCATGTAGGACTACAATATGTTGTCCCAAAATCATGGATTGTAAAAAGAAAAGAATAGTCCTTTTGTGTAGTGACCAAGGGCATGGTCACGTGGTGAGAAAGTCCCAAGGGTCAATGGGACTTAGTAGTTAGTCCTTTGGGCCCTAACTTAATGGCGATGTTGGCTGTGGACAGAATGGGACTTAATAGGGATTGATGGAGGGATATTGGGGAAGAGTGTTCCCCATGTTTCCAAGCATCTTAAAGGTGCTAAGGTGTGGTTAGGGGATGATCATTCATGGATGGATGGCTTAGTCTTTGGGAGATGGGTCTATGGTATGGGTGGTCTTGGATTACCAATGAGACAAAGGTGAATAAATATAGCCTTAATGTAACGGGTTGATATTTCAATAATACCTTTAGGTGTATATAGTGGGATTAAACATATAAAGCACTTGGGCTAAGTGAAAAGACTAAGTAGTATAGATGTTATTCATAGGGCTAGCATGCCCCCAAATTGGGAATAAGACTTATGGAAGTTATAAGTGAGACACCTCCACGTGATTGAAAGTGTGGTTAAGTGACTAAAGTAGAATGGAAAATTTAGTCGCTTACATTAATTTCTCGGCATCTTCAAATTAATGGGCAATTCAAATATAGTGCTCAAATTCTTGAGTAGTATCTTTAATATTTTATTTCCCATCAACAAAATGATTGGATTGATCTCTTTACTTCTATTGAGTTCATTTATAATAATTCCTAATATTCTTCAACACATCACTCTGCATTCTTCATCAATTATGGCTTTGGTCATATTCACTTCTTCTAACACTTAATTTTACACATAATGATTTTGTTGTTACTTATATTACTACTTTGGATTCTCTTCATAAGGAAGTTCATTGCCACCTTTTTAGTATTCAATCTACTCATTACTGTATTACTATTTATTCTTACCAACTTAATCTTTCTTTTTCAGTTGGATAAAAGGTTTAGTTTATTTCTTAATATGAGAAGCTATAGGTGTGAGACACAAATCCCTAAGCCCCAAAGTGGAGCCGAAAGGGTGCCATGTGGTAGCAACCGAAGCAAAAGCCAAACGAGCGTAACACGTTTGGACTAAAAGGCTCCGACTTGAAAGGTTGAGAGCGGGAGTGGAACTCCCAACGGAGTGCTAAAGGAACGAGCATGAAGCGAGCAATAAGCGAGGCTCCAAAAAGGGACCCAAAAGGACCAACACATGACACGTGGAAGTGTTTGAGATGGAGTCCGAGATGGACCCGAGTTGGAGTCTGAAGTGGAGTCCAAAATGGAGTCCGAGATGGACCTGAACTAGAGTCCGAGGTGGAGTCCGAGATGGAGTCCGAGATGGACCGAGATGGAATCCGAGATGAACCCGAGTTAGAGTCTGAGGTGGAGTTCGAGATGGAGTCCGAGATGGACCGAGATGGAGTCCGAAATGGAGTCCGAGATGGACCTGAGATGGAGTCCGAGATGGACCTAAGATGGAGTCCGAGATGGACCCGAGATGGAATCCGAGATGGACCCGAGATGGAATCCGAGATGGAGTCTGAGAAGGACCCGAGATGGAGTCCGAGGTCGAGACCGGGACTGAGACTGGACCGAGACCGAGACCGAGACTGAGATCGAGACCAAGACCAAGACCGGGACCGAGGCCGAGGCCGAGACCGAGCCCGAGCCCGAGTCCGAGTCCGAGTCCGAGTCCCTGAGAGGGTGAAAGCCCAAAGCGTTTGTCTCCCAAACCCTGGGGGGTTTGGCGAGCTCCAAAAGTATAGTAAGGGGGAGGACTGCAGTGGAGCCAGTTTGGCCAGGAAAGGCCAGTTTGGCCCAAGAAGGCTAGACCCAGTGTTGGGTGATGAACTAACCACTGGGAAGTTTAAGACTAGAGTGAATACGGACCGACAAGTGGGGTAGCTTGGTGAAGTGTTCAAGAGCCAGCTCTAGTTCCCCCAGGAGATCGACTGGCTGATGCTCCCAGTCCAAGTGTGGGTGGCACTACCTACTTGGATACCTAGTATGGCTTAACGGAACCTTGCTCTAAGCCCATGGCTAGAGCACCTAAAGGCGGAAGGTGGGGAGAGTACCCACGGGGCTCTCGTAGGGCTACGGTGTTCCGAAATGTTGTCCCGAAGTCCAAAATGGGGGAAAGGAGGAGGAGCAGTCCTCTAGTGTAGTGACTACAGATACGGTCACATGGTGAGGAAGTCCCAGAGGACAATGGGACTTAGTGGCCAGGCCTACGGGCCTTGATCTAGTGGCAGTGTTGGTGAACATGGCCATGGACGGGAAAGGGATTTGGCAGGAACTGACAAAGGGATGTTGGGGAAGACTATTCCCCATATTTGTGGGCATCCTAAGGATGCTAAGGAATGGATCTGGGATGACCACTCGTGGACAGACAGCCTAATCTTGGAGAGACGGGATTGTGATGCAAGTGGTATTGGACCACCAGTGCGGCAAAGGTGAATGGGCATGGCCTTAGTGTAACGGGCTAATATGTTAGTGGTACCTTTCGGTGTTGGTCTTGGGATTGGACACGTGGAGCACTTAGACCAAGTGCAAGGGAGGAGTGGCATGGATGCCATTCTCGGGACTAGCAAGTCCCAAGTCTTGAATGGGACTTAAGAAGGTTGTTAATGAGACTCCTCCAAGGGGTCAAAGGTGTGGTTAAGTGACGAAAGTAGAATGGAAAATTTAGTCGCTTACAACTTGGTATCGAAACTGTTCCTTAGTCCGACTTTTATTGGTGCTGAAGTATATCACCACTAGTGTTGGCATCGGAAGGTCCTAGGAGTGGGCTTATCCTTGAGGAGTAGCAAGTCGGGAAAACATGGCTCTCCATTACAGTTCACGTGTGAACTTATAGGCAAGGTGGTGGATAGAAAAGGGCCAATGATGGAACGACTTTGGGATCTTGGGAACAGTGCAAGGTTTTCCTCATTGAGTTGAGGATGTGATCCAGATGAGCGTTTGACTCAGCAAACTGATTAATGTAATTGTGGTAAACAACTATAGTTGGGATCACAAGGAAGATAAAGACTCCAAAATGATAAAGGAGTCACAAGATTACCCTCATGAAGTTGAGGCTAGTGCTCATGAATTGGAGACTAGAAGTAATGACTGCGGGAGGTCAAATACAGAAAAGGACACAAGTCCTTGAAATGGTAGCCAGAGCTACCTCTAATAAATGCCGGAACAACCCAAGGAGTTGGGGGTGTATTTAGAGGATGAGTTGGTATTCTCATCACATGGACAAGTGGTCCTAAAGGGTGAAAGGTTGCCCCTAGAGAACAAATCAAGTGTCAGAGTAACACTTGCAAAAGATGGTCCTTGTGAGTAGGACATGAATACAAAGAGTTGTATTCCAGTGAGTTAGCACCTCAAAAGTAGGACCTCATAGGTCGTCGAATTAACAAAGTCTGAAAGGTTGAATGACTCCAATAGAGTCAAGGAATAATCTTAAGGGCTTGAGGAAAGCATTTGGACTGAGGTGTGTGGTGCCCCACAAAGGATGGGGAGGATCTTGAGATCCAAGCATGAGAGCAGTATGTATCTCATTGATGGCAGAAGGTGCCATGCTAAAGTCGTGGGAAAGAGTTTCCCGGGAGAAAAAAACTTTGACAAAAATTTGTGCATGAACTCTATAGTGCAATGCTAATGGATAATTGGCCTAAGAGACAACCATATTGGTCTTGGCAAAAATACCTGGACACAAGTAAGAAGTGTCATAAAGGTAGGCTCGTGGAGCCAATGGTGTGGAGACACCGAAGGTGCCAAGGCGTGCTGCCTTGAAGTCAAGTTGGTGGGTTTATGAGAACCCCTTCCAAAGGAATCCCAATGGAAATGGGAATAGTATAGCCTAAGCTGGAAGGCATGCGGTTAGAGTGTGGTGACCCAGATAATGATGGAGGTGTGGAAGCACCAGCAATAAATTGTAAAACTTGACAACTACAAGGCAACTAAGCAAAAGGTGCAAAATAATTCATAAATTGGTAAAAGGTAACTACCTAAGACTTCTTATTAGGATAAGGAAGTTCGATATACCCTTATAAGGGATAAATTGCTTATGTTGCAACATAATAAGTCAATGTCGAAAAAGGAATGCTCATTGTCAGAGAGGCCATCATTGGGACACCCAAACACTCTAGAACACTAGAAGGGGGTATTTGGTATTATGAGGGCAATGGATAATGCCCAAGGGACAAAGTCCCTAGTGAATGAAGGATAGAAAGTACTATCCAAATGTCCAAGGTTGTGGAAATAGTAGAAGTCCGTCTACCCAAATTGGACAAAGCCAAAGAGGGATTTTGGCAAGGCTAGTGATGGGCGTATAAATACCCATAAGTAGCAACGGTGATCCTAGTGTGTGGGATCACAAGGTGAGCAAACCCAGATTGAGGAATCACTCCCTAGGCTGTCGGGTAGGTTCATCCCTATGAATACTTACCAAGGCATGGTAGAAAGTGCAAAGCTATCTTCCTAGTCTGGACGAGAATAACCGAAGGAAATGTATGAGGCCAAAAGGCAAGTAATATAGGGATAAAACCGAACCATAGGAATTGACAGGTATGACCAAGGGTGGTTATGCAAGTTGGGAGTGGAGAATCAAGTGGGTGCTCAAGCATGTTGTTACTAGCGACCAGGATGCCATGGAGAGTCTAAAGCATGGGATTGTTCATGTTAGACTATATGGTAATTGGCAAACTTTTGAAAGGAGAGGCTTTAGCAAGCCAAGGAACAGAGTTCCTTGAACGTTCCCCTAGGTAGATAAGTACCTAGTTAGCCAAGTGTAAATGGTTCATAGAACGCGCGAAATTAGAGTGGCGCAGCAGAAGCGTGGTTTTGAAGCTTGCCATGAGACGAAGCTGTCAAGATTGGGGAAGTAATTCCCGAGTGTTCAAAGAGAGGGCTTTGAACGAAAATCGATGGTTAAGGACTTTCACGCTTATGCATGAACCATGTTATGGTGGCCGAATGACTTGCTAAGTGAGATTGGCAAGTCGGGGGGAACAAATCCCCTAGTTGAAGGTGCTAACTTCAAAAGGGGTGGCCCATGGGGCCAAGCATGGAGGAGTCCATGCATGATCACAGGACTTGGTAGTGCGGAGGAACTAGGTTCTTAAACTGTGATCTATAGTACGCTTTAAATACAAGATGGTGCACCGGCGTGAGGAGTCACACCAGGCATTTGGGGTGATGCCATCCGTAGATGCATATATGGAGGTTAGGTTCGAGTCTCGACCCTCTAGTGCTTGGGTTCGAGTCCCAAATCACTAGGGCGTGGTAATGGTTTGGAATATAAGGACACTCATATTTCGATGGTCATGGACTTTCAGTGAGAAGACTGATTTGGGCACACTGCCAAGCGAAGGATGCCTCGGAGTCGTGATGCATGGTTAGATTGCTTAGAGTGAAAGTTCGGCATATCTAACTTGAACACTTTGGTGCAAAAGGCACCAAGGACGTGGTGAATAAGATGGGGACACCCAGTCTCAATTGCTATGGATCCTTGGCCGGAAGGGCTGGCTTGGGCGCACCGCCAAGTGTGGGGGATGCCCCCGGGGTCATAGTCAACAATTTAAAAGGGTTTGGAAGACTTAGTTCCTATTGGTAGACCTGTTAAAGGGTCAAGATGAGATCACTAGGTGATCTTGTGGCTAAACAAAGACAATGTCTTTGTTTGGGTTAAGGAATATGATTCCCAGTTCAAAATGTTGATTTGAACTATAGATAATGGTGTGACTTGGTCTAGGTGACCAAGTGAGAAGGACACCTAAAGGGAAATCAATTATGCCAATATGATAGTATAGTAAGTCCAAGAAAGTAGTCTCGGGGAGAGACCCATGGAAGGGTTGCAAAGTTGTCACTACCTCCATTCTCGAGGTATCCTTTTGGTTCCATGGCAAATGCTTTACTTTGCTAAGTCTAGCGAGTGCTCACCTTAATAGGTCTCTTTAGCAATTTCTCCTCCGGGCTTCGTCCACAGCCTCCTATGTTGCTCAGTGCAACAATCAATGGATAAAAGCAAAAGATTAGTGGCCAAGTGTGGGCCATGGAATTCATTGTAAAGAATCCAAATGGCAAAGTTAGGCATGGAACACTAGTGTGTTGGATGCTAACGGAATTTGAGAAAGGAAGTGTGCTTCAAAGGATGGATTCCCAAATAGTCCAAGTTGGCAAAGGTGAAAGCTCCAAAGGTGGGAGTGGCGAAGTAGCCAAAAGTTAGGGTTGTGGATAGCTCTAGCACAACTTACGATGGCTGGAACTTGGTGCCAAAAGTGGCATAAAATAGAAAGGAGAACGATGGTGCCCTCAAGTGGGGAGCTTCCTAGGATGGGAAGTGAAGTTGCACAATATGTGCAATGAAAGGTGTCAAAACCACACTTCGAGAAGTCAAAATTAAAAAGTTCCAAGGTGAATTAGTTATATCAATAGAAGTTGGGATTACTCGAGAATGAGTAGTGGAATTGAGTTAGAGAAGGTGTCTCTAACGGGTTACTGAACCAATAAAAGGGAGCAAACCACCCTAGGTGGCCGAATGAGTCTCTATGTTGGAGAGACTATGCCCCTTAGAGGATGGACAAGGCATGGTGAGCCTTCGGGGTCAAACCATAGACAAATATTGGCTGGGTGCCAAAGATGGAAATGGTAATACCTGCAAATGTTACTTTATAAAAGGGTTTACCGTTTGATGAGGACATCAAACTTCGTCTATGGGTGGTGGAGTTGTGAGACACAAATCCCTAAGCCCCAAAGTGGAGCCGAAAGGGTGCCACGTGGTAGCGACCGAAGCAAAAGCCAAACAAGCGTAACATGTTTGGACTAAAAGGCTCTGACTTGAAAGGTTGAGAGCGAGAGTGGACTCCCAACAGAGTGCTCAAGGAACGAGCATGAAGTGAGCAATAAGCGAGGCTCCAAAAAGGGACCCAAAAGGACCAACACATGACACGTGGAAGTGTCTGAGATAGAGTTCGAGATGGACCCGAGTTGGAGTCCGAGGTGGAGTCCGAGATGGAGTCCGAGATGGACCCGAGTTAGAGTCCGAGGTGGAGTCTAAGATGGAGTCTGAGATGGACCTGAGTTAAAGTCCGAGGTGGAGTCCGAGATGGAGTCCGAGATGGAGTCCAAGATATACCTGAGATGGAGTCCGAGATGGACCTGAGACGGAGTCCGAGATGGAGTCCGAGATGGACCCGAGATGGAATCCGAGATGGAGTCCGAGAAGGACCCGAGATGGAGTCCGAGGTCGAGACCGGGACTAAGACCGGGACCGAGACTAAGACCGAGACCGAGACCGAGACCGAGACCGAGACCAGGACCGAGACCAAGACCGAGGCCGAGACCGAGACTGAGGCCGAGTCCGAGTCCGAGTCTGAGTCCAAGTCCGAGTCCGAGTCCGAGTCCGAGTTCGAGTCTAAGAGGGTGAAAGCCCAAAGCGTTTGTCTCCCAAACCCTGGGGGGTTTGGTGAGCTCCAAAAGTATAGTAAGGGGGAGGACTGCAATGGAGCCAGTTTGGCCAGGAAAGGCTAGTTTGGCCCAGGAAAGGCCAGTTTGGCCCAGGAAGGCCAAATCTAGTGTTGGGTGATGAATTGACCACTGGGAAGTCCAAGACTAGAGTGAATACGGACCGATAAGCAGGGTAGCTTGGTGAAGTGTTCAAGAGCCGGCTCTAGTTCCCCTGGGAGATTGACTGGCCGATGCTCCCAGTCCAAGTGTGGGTGGCACTACCTACTTGGATACCTGGTGTGGCTCAATGGAACCTCACTCTAAGCTCATGGCTAGAGCACCTAAAGGCGGAAGGTGGGGAGAGTACCCACAGGGCTCACGTAGGGCCACGGTGTTCCGAAATGTTGTCCCGAAGTCCCAAATAGGGGAAAGGAGGAGGAGCAATCCTCTAGGATAGGCCATGTGACTACGGATATGGTCACATAGTGAGGAAGTCCCAGAGGACAATGGGACTTAGTGGCCGGGCTTGCGAGCCTTAATTTAGTGGCAGTGTTGGTGAACATGGCCATGGATGGGAAAGAGACTTGGCAGGAACTGACAAAGGGATTTTGGGGAAGACTATTCCCCATATTTGTGGGCATCCTAAGGATGCTAAGGAATGGATCTGGGATGACCACTCGTGGACAGACAGCCCAATTTTGGAGAGACAGGATTGTGATGCAAGTGGTATTGGACCACTAGTGCGGCAAAGGTGAATGGGCATGGCCTTAGCGTAACGGGCCAATATGTTAGTAGTACCTTTCGGTGTCAGTCTTGGGACTGGACACGTGGAGCACTTGGACCAAGTGCAAGGGAGGAGTGGCATGGATGTCATTCTCGGGACTAGCAAGTCCCAAGTCCTGAATGGGACTTAAGGAGGTTGTTAATGAGACTCTTCCAAGGGGTCAAAGGTGTGGTTAAGTGACAAAAGTAGAATGGAAAATTTAGTCGCTTACAATAGGCTCTTATAGCAAGATGGATTATCAATACTTAAACTTTTTCTTTGTGTTCTCTTGTACTTTTGAAGTTATTTATTCCTCCATCTATGAGTTTGTATTTAATATTCCATATTTTCTTATTAAAAATTTATCACACCCTTTTTAATCTTGCTCATATTCTACCACTATCTCTTTTAGAGGTTATTACTCCCAAGCAAGAGTTTAAGGTGAGTTTGAATTTTTATTGATGATATCTATCTAAATCTAGTTCTACACTATTGAGTTTGTGATGAGTTTAAATTTCTATGGATGATATCCACTCAAGTTTAATTCTACACCACTTTAGTTATTGATCCATGTGTAGTGCATCTTATCTCTTTCCTCTTAAGCCAATTCAAAAAAGGGCAATTGCTTGATGAGAGAACTTTTAATGCCTATTTTATCCCTATTTATCCCCCAAGGTTCCAAGAATTCACAGTGATAATATATTCAAATCTCATCCCATGATCACATACACTATATTCACCCTCTTCAAAAATGTTAATATTCTCATTGACTATTGACCAACAACCCTTATTGACTCAAATGGAAACTAGCACCTCCATTTCTACATTGAATCTACCAATCCTTCCATTGTATAAATCAATTATTCTATGTAAGGCAATTAATCATCCATCCATACCACAATTCTATAGTGAATACCCTCATCTGTGGATGCTCTACAAGAAAAAAATATGTACTCATGGATGTTTAATATGTATAATTTCAATTTTTAAAGGTAAGAATATATCTTGCTCAAGGGTATATTATATTTTAAGTAGCCATTAATCAATGAGAATTGAACCCGATATATAGCACACTCTATTTTTCTTTTCTGGAGAAGGGGTAATTATTTGATAAGAGAGCTTTTAGTGGCTATTTTATTTTCATTTATCTCCCAAAATTCTAAGAATCCATGGTGACAATATATCTAAATCTTATCCCATAATTACATATGTTACACTCACACCTCTCCTAAAGATGTCAATATCCTTATTAACTACTAACAAACAACTTTTATTACTAAAGAGATTAACACTTCCATTTTTACATTAAATCTATCAATTCTTCCATTATGTAGTGTATGTGGTTTCATCTTTTATCCTATAGTGATCTACTATAAAATAACCACAAAGCGGAACCCAAACCCTTGGCTATGTATCAAATAGTAGTAGAATAGAACCTGAGTTTCAGAGCATTAGGCCATTAAACAAAGGGATAGAGCCAAACTCTTGAGTAGATAACCAAGAAGTAAAAGAACTAAGGGATATAATGACTTTCAAACATTTAGCCCATAAAGTAAAGAGACAAGAACACCAAGTGACATAGGAGCAATCTTAGAGCATTTAGCATCCCAATGCTAAGATTAGCACCATTATGTTCAGAACAATCTCTACATTCTATAAATATGCTATGTTAGCAAATCTAAACACTTTTCATAAATAATCATTAAGACCAAATGGATCCAACACATGGGGCATAATAGCAAGGGCATCTTGGCAAACACAGTAAATTATCATTTAGTGAGTATTGAAGGAAAAAATTTAGCAAGTGCAAGCTAATAACATAAGTTTTTCATGCTAGGTTGAGTATGCTCAGCAAGGAATACATAAAAGTTCCTACAATATTTATCTGGTATTAGTACAAACATGATGACTAGTTTTTCAACTAGTTTAGGTGGAGACTAATAAAGAATCTAGCAATACTAACCTCCTACTATTGTGGTAGTAATGAAAGAATATTTGAAAGAACTCATCAACAGGTAACTTTTGATACCCATAGTCACAACTTTATCATTAAGTTTTCTTAATAATACACTTGCTATTGAATTTTGTTCATTGTTTAATCCTATGACTTTAAACTCTAGTGATCTTGGTGGTTCTTATTTTATACTAGTTTATTGGATGATAACTTCATTAAAATACTTTTGTGTTCTAACATAAGGTTAATTCACTGATAATTCATTCTCTCTAAAATATCTTTGTTTATGATTTTGATATTTTCCCTTTATTGATCTTTATGTTTGGGTTAGTATAGGAGATTGGCTTTGGCACTTTGTGTGCATAATGAAATCTCTAGTCATGGGGTATTTATTGTTGACTAGTTATATAACTCATCTCTCTCTTGATATTTCTTATTCTATTAAAAATGTGTGACCATATAAACAACTTTAACTACCTATTTACAATAGTTTATTTAAACTTAGGTTTAGTTTGCTTACTCATGAGGGTTGGAGCCTTTGGCTTTTTTTTCTATATCATTTGTAGGCAGGGCCATATTATCTTTTGTAAGTTGGGTGACACATAACAGTAAGGGTGGCTTACTCCATTAGTCATTTCCTTACTAGTGACTACTAGAAAGTGTTTGAATTGTAGCACATTCGCGTTAGACAAAAAGATTGCCCCCATAACTCATTTAAATTGGTGCATTTTTCACAAAGTGTGAACACATCAAAGATTGTAGATAGTATGCCAAAACCTTATGAAAGATAACTCAAAGAATACAAAGTATTATTAGTTGACAAGAAAAATACTCGTTGTATCACTCAAAAGAAAAACATCTTAATCTAATAAAACTAACTTTAACAACAATCGATAGAATAGAATGAAGGTGTCACAAGGTCAACAAACACTAAATTATACCAATTATCACATTAGCTAATTTAAATAAATTATGGTCAATAATACTAAAAAACAAGTTGCTCAAAAAAGCGTTAGCAATATCTTACTAACATTTTAAACCCAAGAGATCAATCCAAAACAAGCCTCAAAGAATATGTGATAATATAGAAAACCAAAAGCCATCAAAAAGAACAACTAAGCATTATAAAAGATCATCAATGATCCCATCAATCGAGAGATGTATAATCATTGTTGAATAAATAATTCACCATCCCAAAAAACAACAAATCATTCAATATTAACAATAATCAAACAAAACCATTGATAAGGATAATCAACTATCCTAGATGATAGTCAATCATCACTAATGATTGCTAAATATAAATACCAACTTAATATTAAAACTAATGAGCGAAAATGCATCCCTTGACAACTCCTAACGAATAGAACAATGAGCATGAAAACTCAAAGAACCAAAAGTTCATAAAAACTTATAATCAAGTCTCGCTAACAATAATTATAAGTCTTGTATGAACCAACTTCAATGCCATAAAAGAAATTATGGTACAACCCACAATATCCTCTTTAACACATCCATAAACTAAATTTCATAATGCAAAAGCTAATGAAGAGTATGTCTGCATCTATCAAAAAGCAAACATAATGAAACTATGCTTAACAAGTGATTATTAAATGATCCTTCATGAATCCATCTTCCATGTTAAGATGTAACTCACTTTATAATAAGCACAAGAAAAATTATTAATGATCGATAAAACCTCAATGCAAATCTAATAAGGATTTAACTCCAATCGATCATTAGCTCTTCTTTTGTAAATTAGTATCGTCCATAACTAAATTACTTTTCAAGGAAAAGCCAAAACTTAACCCCTACTAATAATCTTGTCTAAAATACAAGCCAATAGCAGAAGTTTGAGCCTCCACTGCCGGTC
>NW_003314283.1:108336-127631 GCF_000143415.4 Selaginella moellendorffii | reverse complement strand
TAATGATATAAAGGTATAGACAAACTATTAATACCATCTTCATCAAAATTAATATCAATGGTATGAAGAGATATTTCATCTTACTCTAATCTCAACTTCAATAATGTCAATGGCAATGCATTACTTCAATGTTATTAACATCAATGTAAGCAAAAAAAAAAAATGATTTAAAAAACAATCCATAAGGTTCAAATATAGAGAGAAAGAGTTCATGAATAAGAGTGCACCACTTTTTCCAATTGGCTAATGGTTTTGGGACATTTAAGGTTTAGAGCCCTTGAGTTTGAATAATACAAAGTTGAGTGACCTCCTAGAAAGTCTAAATTTAAGAATTTAAATTTGGCATTGGAACCTTTTCTTTAGTTCTAGCAAAAGATGGAGGCAGATTGTTGGGAGATGACTAAGGCAAGGTGTAAGAGAGCCTCCAAGTGTGGGAGGTCTGATGGAGAAGTGCTTAACTCCAAATACTTTGCCATATTCTCCAAAGTTGCTGGCACCACAAACGTTGTCACAACAATTGTGAACTGACTAAGATCGAGTTGGTGCTGAGTGCAAGGTGGTATGAAGCTGTTCAAATGCTTACTGCTGTTGTGTTTGAGCAGAGCTACTAGTGGATGAGTGAGAGCAGCAAAATCTAGTATGAACCATGGAAAGAATCCAATCTAGCCAAGGTAACTCTGAAGTTGTTTGAGGTTTTCACCTCAAGGATCTGTTTGCACTTGGTGACATGTGCCTTCCAATGAGACATCAAAATTGAGAAGACAGCTTTCAGTGACAACGAACTTGCACTTGGCTGGATTCAGTGAGAAATGGTGCTATTGGCAACCTGTAAAGATCTTCTCTAGGTGGTGAAGATGTTCATCATAGTTTTTTTAAGAGGTCATCCATGTGTACAGGGAGAGAACTTCCAATCAAGTTGTGGAAGGTGTATGTCATGAAGCGCTGAAAGTTGCCTTGGCATCGTATAAACCAAACGGTAGGATGTTGTAGGCAAATATTCCGTATGGTGTGCAAAAAGCAGTGAGCTTATTGTCTTCTGGGTGAATCGGAAGCTGGTTGTAACCTGAGAAATCATCCATGAAAGAGTAAAAATGATGTCCTGCCATCTCATCCACAATCCTATCTAGGAAGGGTGTTGGGAAATGATCTCGCATAGTGACATTATTGAGAGCCTAGTAGTCAACGTGAAGACAGAGCTTGCTATTGGCTTTACATATTGGGACAACACTGGAAATCCATGCAAAATGTTCCAATGGGTAGATGAAATCAGTAGGATGAAATGGTAGGATGTTGTAGGTAAATACTCCGTATGGTGTGCAAAAAGCAGTGAGCTTATTGTCTTCTGGGTGAATTGGAAGCTGGTTGTAGCCTGAGAAATCATCCATGAAAGAGTAAAAATGATGTCCTGCCATCTCATCCACAATCCTATTTAGGAAGGGTGTTGGGAAATGATCTCGCATAGTGACATTATTGAGAGCCTGGTAGTCAACGTGAAGACAGAGCTTGCTATTGGCTTTACATATTGGGACAACATTGGAAATCCATGCAGAATGTTCCAATGGGTAGATGAAATCAGCTGCTAGCAGTTTTTGCACTTTGAGTTTAATTGCTGGTAGTAGAGACTTGTTGAGGTGGCGTTGCTTTTGGCATATTGGCTTGGCACCTAGAACCAACGTGATTCCATCGGCATGCCTGGAAGTTGTGATGCAAGAACATCTATGAAACATTGGAGGAGAGACACCAACCTAGCTGCGTCTATGCTCCAAAACAGGTTGGATCTTTATCTCCCTTGAGGAAGATCTCTTTGCACCTAGGATCTGGTCTTTGTGCTGATTGTTGAGCACTATTTGGTATGTCCAAACTCGTCACAAAAATTGATTAGAGATGTGTTTCATGTTGCATGTTAAAACTGGATAGTTTATTGGCCCAAAAATTCTCCACTTATGGGATATAGATGAAATGAATTTCATGAAAAGCTTCCCTTAAAGCTATGGCATGGTGCCACAAGTCCCTAATGTGTTCCGTGCACACAAGGAGCCTGGGTATGTTTTGAGTTCATGAGCTCACCTAACAACTTCTCAAATACTAGAAAAACATTACTTTGTTCTAAACTATGGTTCAACAATTCCATGCATTGAATTACTTTGGCCTATAGATCTAATGGAACCATATAAAAGTGTTTAAAGAAGTTCTGTATTGACATTTTTTCATCTTTCAAAAAATGATTTAATCTATATTTTATTTTGACTAATAAAAGACAAATATAAATATAGATTCGAACATCAAAAGCAATTTAAAAACGCTTCTAAAACTTTGGAAGTGTAAGGCTTGTCTAGTGGATGTGATAATCGATCTTAGAATCTTGGTTTAGTTCCCACATAAAAATGTAATAGGTGTGCTTACAAGTTAAATATAATTTTCCCCTATTCTCCTTTTGTGTAGAATTTAGATAGGTATAGGAATGTCTTCTATCACACACATGTAGTATATTAGCTTTAAAACAGGTTATACATTTTTTTAAAGATTAATACATCATAAAAATGAATTCTACAAAGCCCAAACAGTCATTAACACTTCAAAAGATTGCACTTTAAATCAGAAGAATTATATATTAATCATAATTACATTTGATTTCGACATAATTTTCTTATTGACTTTAGACAAAGCCTATGCTTGTTGTTCAAACATCATTACCAATGATTTTGTAGACTGCCAGTTTAGTTATTTACATCATGTTGGTCAATATAAGTACATTGGATCTGCTGAGGATTTCAAGCAACTTAAGCCAAAAGGTTGAATTAAAGAATGTTTATAAAAGTTTTTTGATTGAAGAATACTGCTAAAAGCAGGCTTTAAAAATGACTTCTTTTAACCCTAACCCAAGCCTTGAACATCTCCTATATTATTTCAATTTCTTTGAACAATTTTACAAGATGAAAGTTATGCTAGTTTGTTTTCTTCTGATAATTCCTCTACTTTAACACTACTAATAAATTTTGTGATCAGCAGGATAGAGTCTCCACTGGTAAGATGTATGGGAAGCTTAGTGGTAAAAACAAAAGTGTAAATATCAAGGTGATTGTATGAAAATCAACCAAGCAATGGGATTTGAGGGTGGATGCTGCTACTTGAGCTGAATCACTTAAGATCCATTGACATTCATTTACTATCAAGATGCAAGAAATTTGATATGTTCTTTATATCAGCTAAATTACAGAATGCTAGTAGTTTTTGCATCACAGGATCTTCTTAACATTTTTAAGCCATCACTAATAAAAAGTTAGGCCTGTTAAGGCTTGGCAGACAGGCTGGGTAGCAGCACATAGCTGCACTCAATATCCTCGTTGTTCATGCAACAAGTATACCACTTGGACAGAGAAAAGTCGTATGCAACAGGAGGCCACACCCCATGGCTTTCCTTCCTGTAGAAAGCCGAGATGAAGACAGTGTCCTCGACCAACCTCACTGTCATATCCTTGTCCCCGACTGACACGCAACAACTTGGTCCAAACAGGTCCTTGGACAGAACCCGGGACACCAACACCCACGTTGAGTTTTCCTGTTTCATCTCCCAGATTGCCACTCCAATGTCTTCACCCCACTTCTCTGGATCGAACAGGAGCGATGCCCAGTAGCATTTCCCCTTGTACATGAAGGCGCCGATGTATCCAAAAGACCAGTTCGCCCAACTCTCGTCTTCCTGTTCTTGTTCGTTACGTGCCGGTGGCGAGATAACCACGTGAGACCAAGCTCTGGAATGTGGATCGTAAGCCGGGAATATGTTCTCCCCAGTGTAGAAGAAAGCACAGCCTCGTAGCGGTGATCCCAACGAGTTTGGCGTGCTGAAGAACGGGCCTTCATGCCAAGAACATGAATCTGAGTCATACTGCAGCGAGAAGATTCGACCATCATCGTCATCTTGTGCCGGGGCTTCATCAGGAGTGATCTGGTTCTTCTGGTACAGTATCACAATCTGGTAAGAGCTAGTGACGACATCTGTTTCCATGGCGATGTAGAGATAAGCCGGGCGTGGACGATCCCCGGAAGCAATTGGAGCAGGAGGAAGTGCCTTCCACACATTGGTGATTGGATTCCCCACAGCAAAAGTCATCGAGTCGATGTGTTCCATGAGCATCCCACACACGAGCCCGTTGGAAGAACACAAGCCCACGAAGCGCGAACCCGATGGGCCTAATGGGAGACTGCATCTCTTACGCTGGAAGCGATGTGGACGCCATAGCTCGCTGTGATTCTCCAGTTTCATGCCATAGTCAAAATGCTCCTCATCGTAACGAAGCTCCCTACCGAGACACTTGCTTCCATGATCACGCTGAGAGAACTAAGAGGGACTTACCAGTCGGCAGGGAGACTCGTCCTCACCCTGAGCACGGCCGAGGGTTCCAGCGGTGGCTTGTACAGCTCAATGAAACGAGGAGAGAGCACAGCATCATACCAGGACTTGCACACAGCCCGCAATGAGAACAAGTCTGGGAGATCCAGCAAGCTGAAGATGTGGAGCACGAGCGATGGCTCTGTGACGCGCTCGAAATTGCCGCAGCGACCTTCGTCCTGATCAAAGGCGCCCCATCTCCCCATTTTCGCACTCATAGCCAGCGCACTGATAGAGCTTTAAAACACGCCTTATTCTACGTGGAAAAGTGGATTCGTTGCTTGCTTAGGTGGGACAAGGTATACCAAGAGCTCTAAACACGCATTTGCAAGACCACTTGTAAGGATCCATACAGCCTTTCCTCGCAAATTCCACTATCTAGAAACACAAGTTTTGATCAACAAAATAGAGATGCATGCTTATTCAGTCTTTAAGCGTCAGTTGCATTTTCACTGTTGACACGTCCGGAACTTGAGACACGATCTCGTGCTCGATGTCTTTGGCTCTCTGGACAGCATCCCTACATATCCAAGAACAAACTCAGTCACAAAATCAAGCTTTTACTTGCCTGATGAGCATATCGGGTGTCATGGAGACTTCCACCTGTGCCACCACTCTCCCTTTGAGAAAATGGCAAGTAACATGTTTGAGGGTCACATCCTTCACGATTCATATAAAGCTCAGCGAGGATAAAAAAGAAAACCCTTACCTGAAACTTGGATGACAAGACATTACGTATGTCTTTCTCCACAGATGGCTGCAAACGTGAGCATTTATCATTTGCATCGCTCTCTGCTACCGTCGACGTTTCTTGAGCCGAGGCAGCTTCTTCATCTTCAGCTTCATCCACTTTCCAGTCTTTTGCAGGATCTACAAAATACGAACTTGTGAGAAATCTTAGTAAAAGTGAATAGAAAATCTTACCAATGTGGACGTAACTCTCTGCGACCTCCGGATGATACTCGTGGATACGACGCCGCACGGCTTCACCAATGTTGTGTGCTGCACTGACACTTAGCCAAGGGTCTACCTGTTAGTCCGTTTGTCACTCACTAAAAGTTTAAGATTTGTATTCAGCTTACCTCAATGTGAGCATCAATGTAGACATAAGAACCGGCACGTCGCCCTCTTAGATCATGGCAGTTCTGGAACCTCAAGATAGACCTTTGGCTATTTCTTTCCCAAATGTTCACGTACCTGGACGCCCTCGACTTGCAACACGCTTTCTCGAATGGGTGCCAGAACTGACTCTGAAACTCCTTTATCCACTAGTTCCTGGAGACTAGGAAAAAAGAAGACTTATTCAGAAGAATAATTCTTGAAGGGTAATTCTCAATTCTATCGTCACCTGTGATATCCAGTTCCGATTCCAGCTTTCACGATCATACCGGAGACAACTATCCCGGCAGCAGGATCCAGCCATGGTACTCCAATCATAGTTCCACCTGACATAAACCATACCATCAAGAGACACTTCCTTAAGAAACTATAGAGATTTACCGACTCCTATGAGAGCAACAATGGACGAGATCGCGTCACTTCGGTGGTGCCAAGCATTGGCTTTTAGAAGTTGACTCCCTTGAGTCTCGCCAACTCTTTTAGTTGCCCAGTAGAGTCTACAAGAGAAAACCATCGTTAGGAAAAAAAAGACGGAGAGGGTAGTAGCGAACTAACCCTTCTTTCACACCGATTGACGTCACAGCAGCACTCAAAGCCAGTTGCAAGTGCTCCGAGTCCAGTCCGTGGTGGTGATGGCCAGAGGAACCGTGATCGTCCTCATGGTGATCGGAAGAATTCTTGCTCAAAAAGTCCAAACCGGTGGTCATATCAGCAGTGGACAGAACAGACTTGACAAGAAAAGAAGAAAGTGTCAAACCTCTAAACTTATCGATGGAAGAAAGAAAAGAAAAACCTGTATCACTTCGACTGCATGCCAAGCAATGCCACAACCGGTGAGAAGAAGCATCCCAGAGATTCCCAGCGCACCAAGCGTCTCAAATTTTCCATGACCTGCATGCTGGAGAGTCACGAATAAAGGAGAACAAAGAAGAAGAAAAAAGGAAAAGAAGAAGAACACAAGAGTATGAAATTCTAAGCACAAGAACGTACCGTAAGGATGCTCCTTGTCTCTGGGAATTCTTCCAGCTTTTATGGACAGTAGCGCCACAGCGCTGAGAACCTGTTAGAAAACTTTAGAACGATTCTAGAAAAAAAACAGGAGATCTATACTAACAATGTCCGAGAAGGAATGCGCGGCATCGGCCACAAGCGCAGTGCTTCCAGAGAGATATCCAGCGGAGCCCTTGAGCACTGCGAGGGAGGAATCAGCTAACAGGCCAATTCGAGCAATGTGCTCCCCTGCTTTGCTTCTGGCATCGCCCACAGCCGCGCCCTTGTGGTGATGATGATGCGCGTGGCCCATATGCGTCCTCGCGCCGGCCGGAGCAAGAGAAATGCCGCCATCAGAATCGTCCCTGTCCGCCTTGAAGATGAAATCCAGGGGCCGCAACCGCGCGATCGGCAGCCGGAGCTTCCTTCTGCAGAGAGGCGACATACCTAATCCATAAACCCTAATTAGTATAGATATAAAACTCAGCTCAGATGGTTAGCATGCAAGAGGCACTGGGATTGATGCCCGGCGGCTGCTGTTCCAGGCACCGAAAGGTGGTCTATCTATCCGAGGTTTGCCTCGTCTATAATCTGACTTTCCTGTATCTGCATAGGATTGGGACTTTCATTGTCACTCTCACAAAAGGCTGACTACAAGCTCGTTGACATGCCCAAGCTGAGTGTGCCAAAGGCGGATAGGTGAAGGGTCACAAAAGGCAAGAAGCTGCCTCTTGGTACAACATATTTTAGAAGGTTTACTTTGCTACGATTTACTACTATTCTTTTCTGTCCTATGCTCTTTTGTAGCGTGACAAACTGGCTCTTATTCCGGTACCAAGCAAGTATATGGTTTTAGAAAAAATGATCGATGGAGGTGTCTGCTAATATTTTGTTTTTGCAGCAGAATGCAAGTGCCAAGGAATGGTTGATATAGATGTGCTTTGATGATATGTTGTGTGAATTTATATTGTGCTTTTCTGCAGAAGAAACATTCTGTTCAGTCCTAGGACCTTTATTCCAATCTTTCTAGCTACTAGGCCTTAGTGATTTTCTTAATCAGTACATTAAGTAAATGGGAGTTTTCCAAAGTTTTTTCTTATAGCAACAACTAACTGTTTTGTAAATTTATATATTGGTTTTCATCATTGGGAAGCTAATATAAAGTACTCATTTATAAGGGATTTGAAAATCTCTGACCTCAAACTAATTAAGAAATTTTTATGGGTCAATGTTAATTTTAGATGCCCTGTATATAGTAATAAGTATTAAATTTAAATCCCATAAGTAGAGGATGAGGTTAATTCCCACCATGGCCAATAGTGGTGAATCTCCTCATTAGTAATGATAAAGAGATGATAAATACATGACTTTTATGCCAAATATAGTGCAATGTATATGATCATGAGATAAAATTTAAATATACTATCATTGTAGATCTTTGAAACTTCAAGGGATAGAAAAATCATTAAAAATTATTTTATCAAGCAATTACCCATTTTTTAATTGGCTTAATGGAGATATAAGGTGTGCTACATTTAATATAAGAGAATATGTCTCAACAAGTACTATTCAATGAGATTGAGCAATTAATTTTGTTGCATACATAGAGATGAAAATGATGATTTGAGTTGGTATGTGTTTGGTCGCAATGGCTTCATATGTGTTTCTTGGGTATAAATTTTGACTACCTTTTCATATTAAGTTGTATGAGCTTTCACTTGGGCTCATACGATGGATATAAGATGTTTCATTTGCACAAGTTTATGCTTGGGCTTGTGAGTGAGGAGCGTGGACCATACTTGAGCTCATGAGCTGAAGAGTTGAGCTCACGAGTTGAGCTCAATTTTCAATTATAATTTAGTACAAACATTATAAACTTTAAAATTTTAAGGTTATGGCGAACCTAATAATTTCATAACTCTTTATATATTATATTAAATAAAAATGTTCTAAAGGACACTTCTTGTTCTAATAATTTAATATTTACTACATGCAACGTTTGTTAGAACATAAAATAAAATATTTGCAAAAAGAGTATTCTTGTCACTTTTTTAAATTTGTACTTTGTGTTTTCTAGCTAGTAAATATCAGGTTTGTTAAAATTTTAAAATTAATTAAGATTCTATATAAGGCCATATAACCATTTGAAAGGAAAAAAAAACAATTATGATAGTATATATGCTCTCACAACACATTGCAACATCACACACCCGAAAGACTATTATGAAATATTTTTTGAGATAGTAAAGACAAAAATGGAGACTCACGAATACTATGGGAAATATTGCAAAAAAAACACTCGTAAGTATATGAAATGAAAAGTGAAATAATAAAATATTTTTATTAATTATATAAGGTATAATTAGTTTATATTATTGATAGAGAATAAACATCAATAGTGCTAGAAAATCTAATTAGCTCCAAAAGTTTTCTGCAACTCGGCAATAGTAAAGTTTGCTTGGTGTATATGAATATCCACTTTAGGATCCTAGTGCAAGATGTTGATGAAGATAAAGTTTATATGCTTGTAAGGAGCATATGCCTTCCCATGTTCCTTGTGCTTCATAAAGTTTGAACATGTGTAAAAAGGAAAGTTTTGAATAGCAATTGTGTATTCTCTACCTTTTGTTTTGACTATGTACTCCTTTGCAAGCGCTGTGATGTACTTCATGGAGAAAATCTCACACTCAAGTGTTTGAGCCAAGTTTATTTTACCTTACTTCTGCTTGGAGACGGTAGCAATAAATTTAACTGCTTTACCTTTTTTTGCTGGCCTTCAATGCATCTTTGTAGGAATAGTCCTGGTTTTATCACTCATGTCTCCAACTTTCCTTTCAAGATTGAAACCAGATTTCTCAAGGTTTTCAATCTCATTCGAGGTGAGCGCAACCCCATTAGCAACTAGCCATTCTTTAGGTATTACATCAAGTTTAGTCAATATAATGTCTTCAAGCTGCTTTATATGGTTGACATCAGTGTTGCAACAATATAGCCAACACCATCTTGAAAATCCTACTTGCTTTTGTTCCCCATGGAAACATGGGGCTGGAACAGAAGCAGACTTGTCACCATGGATCCAAACCCAACAATTGCCCCTTGAAAGCATCTCACATACTTTACATTTGATTTTTCTGGCACTCGACGGATTGCCCATTGCTTCGGCTCCACGCTATGATAAACAATTTCAACCTGCTGTGATGCATTTTCTTCATTAGCCACTTGAGGTGGCTTAGTTCGGGGGTGATGTCTTGGAGTAGAATGATACTCAATATTACGCCTGTGAGAGTTTTTTTGCTCCAAGATTCGTATCAACATCTTCACCAGCAAAGGAAAAACGATGCTTTGAGCAGACGGTCTTCATATCACCAATAAAAGCCTGGGGAGTGTACTTTATAGATGTGCTGCAGACCACTTCCTCCATTGCAGTTGCCACTGTTCGTGCTGGTGGAGTCACTTTCTTCTTCATCCAATCGTGTAACATCTCAACCGAAGGTCCTGTTCCCATGTATCTTCCTTCCTCAAATTCCAAGGCTTTTGAAGACTACTCTACAGCGTGTATCAAATCTGATAGACATGCTTCATATAGACTCATCTTTCCTATCCCTGCCTTAGAGGAATGCTAACTCCAATGTTTACTCTCTGAGAGATTCACAGTTTGGGTGTATGCAAGATCCTCAAGTGGTTGATCCTTATAAAAAGATGATATTAAAAAGTAGAAAAAAAGAAAAACCAACCTGAAAAAAGTGATGTCCCCATTGGAACATTTTAGCTTCCCACCACCCCAACCACGACTCAAGTTGTGGTAGACAACTTACATCAGTATGACCATTTTCACGCCACCACATTTGGATCTCATTTGCTTTTGCCTCATACTCTTCTTCAGAAGATGTAGCCTGCCATTGTTTACACAACTCCTTAAATGTTAATTGAAAATTTGGCTTGATAAGGTGGCAGTGTTGGTTTAGGCTTTGAGCCCAATGGAACTTACAAGTCCTCTCAGGACCTTCTACAGGTTGACCATTCCCAAAGACTGCTCAGACACTATTCCAATTAGCCTTAGCCCCATCTGCCATGAAACCACAAAAGTTGGTAGGTTTACCAGTCCGCTTCAATACAATGTTGGAGAGGGACTTCCAAAATATTTCTTGAGCCATCTAGTCTTGTACTTTAAACTCTACTGTTGCAATTGTCAAGTTACAATGTAGTCTGTGAAAAGGGCAATGCTTAAAACCATTTTAAGATAATGAGAAAAAAAACTACCTCAAATCATATACATGAGCTCCCATGGTTGTCCAACTTGCCACCCGCTCCATATGGTCAAAATGTACCATGCATTAACAAGGTCACTTGACTTAGACATATCCATTCGGGAAACAAGATCCATACTAAAAGCAAGGCCCATGGTAGACATTTTGAAAATGAAGGGGTAATGACTTGATTTGGAAATAAACTCTCATGGATAAACTTGTAGGGACAAGTCTATTTTAGTTCAAGGATTAAGTCGATTTTTTATTAGAGTTTCCCCTCTTGAGATTCACACATCCAAGACTTTATCCTAAATAAAACAAAATATAAGAGAGATATTATTGAAAAGTATGTAATAATATTTTCATACCTCCTAAGGCTAGTTGCAGGTTGCACATGTCATAGTAACTCCCGCAAGCTAGCCTCATCCAGTTGAGTATTCTTGTAATCTAGATCAAGTAAAGTGTTTGCGATAAAATCCTTGAGAACTGTCTTTTGAACATGCTTCGGAGTTGCAAATGAGTTTCTCACAGTCTTTATATGCACTGCATCTTTGAAATAGTTGACTGAACTCCTTTATATCCCTTTCTGCATTGGATGTGTGTGTGTGCCAATATATATTGCAGCTTTACCAACCTCTCCATCCTATGGAAGAAAATAGTACATCTTGGCCCCGCAAATGGCATGACACAATGGAGCATTTTTGCAAAACCGACACTTGAATCCAACACCAATGGTGTCACAGATGGGAGGATTAGTTGCAAATCTTTCAAAATATGTGGAGTTTTTACCACGCTCTCTATTGCATGCTTTATTCACACAATCCAAATACCTACCATAATGAACCATGGACACTATGCCTTCGAAATGTTGGAAATGTATGGTCTTGATCTTGCACTAGTTGTGAATGTCCTATTTGGTCTCCATCCCCTTTCGTTTTGAGTTGACAAGAGGTGGTAGTTCAAAGAAGATATTGCCATTGAATGTAAATGGGAGCTCGCTAACGGGCCTATGTAGAAAGGAACGCACGTCGATAGAGAGGGGGGAAAACTAGAAAGCGTTGCAAATAGCTTTGAATATTGGTGAAGTTCGAGTTTGGAAATTCTTGGCTCGCACTGGACTAACATCTCCACTAGAACTAAAAAAGGAGGAAATGATGACGACTAACTCTTTCTTTACATTCACTTTGGTAAGATCATAGCCTCACACTTTGATTGGAGATCCAAAAACTTGAATCTCCTTCGACTTGGAATGTTGCAAATCCCAATGTTGTCCACCTTCACCTACACCCAAAGAAGAAACTCCGATCGTTCAACTACACCATTGTTGTTGCGAATCACAGCCTCCAATGAAATAAAACCGAGAGAAAGATCGAAACGTCTATAGAGAAAACTTTTTGAAATAAGACTTTGTGTCGCAAATGTGACTTCAGGTATTGAAAGTTACCTATCGGCTAGTCCTTACGGACACTCTTACCTTATTGCCATGATGGTAGGAGGTCGGTATTGCTGGACTTGTTATTAGTCTCCGCCTAAGCTAGTTGAGAAACTGGTCATCACATGTGCACTTAGACCGGAAGGGCACTAAGGAAGGAAATCCTAAGTTGTCATTTAGTCAAGCGGACTTGACACAGTGATGAGAAATTCATGATGTTGGCTTGCACTTACTAGTGTTAGGAACTCCCGTGATATTGAGTTTGGTCCCTCAATATCGCTAGATGATAGCTTACCGTGTCTACCAAACACCCTCGCTATCATGCCTTTTGTGTTAGTTTCATTTCGGTCCCAAATGCTATTTATGGAAAGTGTCCAGATTTGCTCAATTGGCATATTTACGGAATGTAGAGATTGGCTTGAACACAATGGTGTTTGTCCCATGTCCAAATTCGCAATCTAGCGCCATTCCATATTTAGTAAGTTTCAAACTTATCCCAGAGACTAACTCCTGATACTAAGGGAGGCTTGGGGTGAAAGCCCAAAGCGTGTGTTCCTCAAGGGGGCAGGGGAGGCTGTAGGGGGTTCCAAATATATAGTAGGGATAGTGGGTAGGTCAGGCATGGTTGACCAACCTGAGGCATAGTTTAGCTCTCGCTTGCATACCTGTCCTTGTTCTGCGTCCGGCTTGGGTCTAAGCCCAAGTTCCATTCCATGCTAGCTGATGGAGTACCTATGTCCTCGTGTTAGGCCACCGGTATGCCGAAATAGCGCCAGACTCTGTTTAGCTCCGTTTTGCGTGCTAATCCTGGCATTGGGATGCTGGTTACTCTAGGACTGTTCCAAGTCACTCCGGGCTCCTGTTCCTTTGCTCTTTAGGCTATATGCTCGGGAGTTGCTCCGTGGTTCGGTTCCACCACTCTTTGGCTTCACGCTTGGGAGTTTGGCACCGTTCCTTCGTTCAGTGGCCCAAGACCCTGAACCTCGGGTTCCTATGGACACGTGGCATAGACATGTGGCTGTGGGGGGTTTCAAATGTATAGTAGGGATAGTGGGTAGGTCGGGCATGGCCGACCAACTTGAGGCATAGTTTAGCTCCCGCTTGCGTGCCTGTCCTTGTTCTGCGTCCGGCTTGAGTCTAAGCCCAAGTTCCATTCCATGCTAGCTGGTGGAGTACCTATATCCTTGTGTTAGGCCACCGGTATGCCGAAATAGCGCCAGATTCTGTTTGGCTCCGTTTTGCGTGTTAGTTCTGGCATTGGGACGCTGGTTACTCTAGGACTGTTCCAAGTCGCTCCGGGCTCCTGTTCCTTCGCTCTTTAGGCTATATGCTCGAGAGTTGCTCTGTGGTTCGGTTCCACCACTCTTTGGCTTCACGCTTGGGAGTTTGGCATCATTCCTTCATTCAGTGGTCCAAGGCTCTGAACCTCGGGTTCCTATGGACACGTGGCATGTGACACGTGGCATCTGTCACGTGGCATAAAGAGGGTTTAGGTTCCGCTTCGTGGTATTATCTTATGGTAAATCACCATAGGATAAAGGGTCAAAACCACATGTGCTACACTTTGGGAGAAAGAAAACAGTGGGTGATCTTGGTAATGCAAAAGGGAGCTCTCCATTTTGTTGCCTTTAAGTTTTGGAACTTTGAACTTTTATAAAGAAATGTCACCTCAAACATATGCTATGCCATTATGTAAAAAGAAAAGGTGATTTTATTCTAGGATCTAACATCAAATAATATTGTTATAATAAATTTTATATGAAGTATAAAGGACTATGTTGTATAATATTAAAAGTCTGTATACATTGAATTCAAAAACATGCTCAAATTTATTATATGGACTAACTTTTGGTAGAACGGAAAGAAATATCATTTCAAGCATGTGCCATAATATGAAAGATAGGAATAATTTTATTCTAGGATCTACCATCAACCAACTGTTGCCAAACAAATTAAATATTATATATATTTTCAGTACTTCATTAAAGCT
Organism: Selaginella moellendorffii; assembly: GCF_000143415.4. NCBI lineage: Eukaryota > Viridiplantae > Streptophyta > Lycopodiopsida > Selaginellales > Selaginellaceae > Selaginella > Selaginella moellendorffii. The sequence goes on along the minus strand of NW_003314283.1, from coordinate 113,463 downwards.
AGAAATCATCACATTCTTCTAAACTTATTTAAATATATTCCATCTTTGTACTACCATCTATCACCTATAGTAAATTATCTATATACATTGCTTTGGAAATAACACCTTACAATTTAATAATCTTATATTTTCTGACAAGATGCTATAACTTGCAAGAAACATATAATTCTCATTTATAATTTCATACTGTGATCAATTCAACACATGCATCTGTGACATTATTTCCACATTAGGGCATAGTCATATTAGAGCACACCTCTATTATTAAATTATAACTCAAAAGGACTTTGTCACATGATCAAATCTATGACGGAATAAAAATTGTACATTGCTAACAAATATTTGCAGAATGTAATAAAGATTTAATGCATCCACGATGAATGGTTGTGATGAAAGTTAGGTTGGGGTTAGGGCGGCTGCCGCCATTAAGGTTTTACAGAAAGTAGAGTGGGAGATTGGGAGTGACTGTGAGATCCATCGGCGTCGAATAGAATGCCGCCAAGAGTAAGTTTTTTACTCCTCCACTCCCATGCCACGCCCAGTGCCGCTGCACCCATGCCGCACCCAGCGCTGCCACGTCCATGCCACGCCTAGCGCTGCCGCGCCCACGCCATGCCACGCCCAGTGCTACTGTGCCCAGCGCCGTGCCCAGCACCGCCGCGCCCATGCCACGCCCAGTGCTGCCACTGCCCAGCGCTACCGCCGCTGTGCCCAGCGCCGCCGCTGCCAAGTGCCCGGGCCGGGCATTTAGCCAGGCACTCCACTTGGGCCGGCCATGGCAGGCCGGTATGCCGGCGAACCGGCGCCTGCTCCAAGTGCCCGCGCAAAGTGCCTGGGCTGGTACACTGGTGAACCGGCACCCATGCCAAGTGCCCGGGCTGGGCACTCCACGCGGGCCGCCCAAGGTGCTTGGGGGTGGGCTAGTTCGCTGGCGAACTAACGCCCGCACCAACTCCCTGCCCCAAAGTCCCTGCTTCTTATGCATTTTTACTTCTTATGCATTTTCAATTTATAATGAGTTTTTTTTATTTTCAGAAATGAAAACAACTACAAAAGGAGAAGGACGTTGGATCAAAGAGAAGACATCAGGAAGACGAGATCCAGGATGACAATCAAGTTGACATTCAGATAGAGATTTCCACAGCGAGAACTCTGCCATCTTCGCAACTAGATATCTTCAGTCCACATGCACCCCCATTTTTGCCACCACCGCCATCGATGCCACCACCACCATTACCACCGCCACCACCTTCACCACCATTGCCACCTCTACCTTCATCACCACCATTACCACCACTGTCATCACCATTATTACCACCACCACTGTCATTGCCATTATTACCACCACCACCGCCAACATCATCACCACCAGCAGTGCCATTGAAACCATTGTCATCACTACCATTGTTGTCACAACCACAATGCCACTACTCTTAACATATTCGCAAAATATGGCAGAAACTAGCTACATTACGGAGCAGTGCCCAAGTGCGCTTGACGAGGGTGTTAGGCTCGAGCTAGGGGCTAGATTTGATAATGGTGCTACTGGAGGTGTAGTTAAAGCTGAAAGAGAAGTGGAGTTACTTGAACACATTGTAAATAAGTGCTTCCAAGAAACAGTTTTGAGAACCAAAAAGAAGGCCATTCACACGACTCTGGAGTCTCTCAAGTGGGAAGGCCCGAGAGACATGATCTAAAAAATCCCACTATGTCGATTCACTTAGACAAGCATTGTTTGGTTTGCTCCACCGCACTTCATCAACATGGACATCTATAATTTGTACAAATAGAATGGCCTTGGGGCAAACATAGGTATGTTCTTTGTTTCGGTCTTCAAGCTAAGAATGACAAATACCCTCTCGGTGTCACCAGAAATCGAGAGGGTTTGGGATGACATTTGGAAAATGAAGTTGGGAATCATTACTAGTGTGCGTGGATGAAGTGCATCAATGAATGCTTTTGAGACGATCTTGTCTATCACATCAATGTTCTGATTAGACATGTACACGTGAGAGGATCTCTAGATGTGGCAAGGCTTGTGATAGCTTGCCATAAAATTAATGCGTAAGTACCTCTCCCTCTTCAATCACTTTTAACAATTTGTGTTTTGTAGGCTGGGATAGTTTGCAGTGCAGGAACAAAGCCTAGTACATGATATCGAGCAGATCTAGTTTCTTGCCAATCTCGACGAGGATGCAATCTACAGCCACTATAGTGATGATTTAGCATCACTTATTCGGCATCAACGAGGTGCCAATAGATGGTACAAGAATCCAATGGCTTTTATGACAGTTGTGTGGAGTAAGGTATGTTCTTCCAAGTATACTTCTTATCATAGAATGTTTGTGTTGTCTTTAGCCATTGGTGAAAGTTAAGCAAGATGCATATGCATAGTCACATCAAGCTGAAAATGATCAAGAACTCTTGAAGCATTTAGCTGCAATTGACAAGAAAATCAACATCACAAAGAAGACAAAGGTAAAGAAATTACTTAGTGTGGCTAACCCTCGACGCCCAAAGGAGTAGTTTGATATCATAACAGAGATTGTTTATCATGAAAGTAATTATTGTTTGTGTTTACATGAAGGTTACTCACAAAAGTTATTTCTTAGTGGGCAAGACTCCAGATGAGATTATTTACAACATCTTAAAGTCCAAGCTTACATATGAGGAATAGATACACATTCTGAACGACTTCAATAACATACTCAAGGAAGGAGAAAAAGGTTTGGACAGTATGATGGAGACTGTGATGAGGAGGACCGTCTACATTTCACAAACTGTATATGAAGGGGAGATGCTTCTAGCACTTTTTATAGAGGATGATCCTGAGCAACTTCCATTCAAGGACTTCATCACCACTAAGCTTACAAAACTCAGAGAGGACTGGCTACCAAAGAAGGCCACAAGCATGACTCCATTTGATAAACAACTTAGCCAACCTTACTTCATGTGGTGAGCAGCTTTCAGGTAACATACAATTTCTCAACTATACTCAATTTGTTTATATTCTATTATAGGTATCTCCAATATAGAGGTGTTCCTCTCGAAACACTAGTATGCGAACGACTCTTGAGGCATGGTGTGAGAGATGGAGGCATGTACTTGACAACAATGAAGTTTCTAGCAACAATAAAGCAAGCTTGTCTTTGGGAATTGGAGATGCCAGATTATGCACCAACCCACCGAGAAGCTGAAGAGGCAACAATGAAGACATGCCAGATGACAAAGATGATGGCCATGAGAATGTCGACACTATTGGTACTAATGGCAAGGAGAGTGAAGATGGCGGTGAGATAGACTTGCAAGAAATTCCTTGAGACGAAGTCAAGCAAGAGAACTAGAACGTCCAAGAAGTTCTACCTAGACGAAAGCATGCAAATCCACATCTAGAGGAATTAGTCAACAGTGATGATGATCGTCTAAAATGTCCCCGTAACCGAGGAACTTCTTGAGGTATATTTCTCTTAATTTTCTCATTTTCTTAGTTCCTCAAAATGGTTGTAGCAAAAACTGTCATGAGTAACTTCATTCCAGCTCGTCTTGATGCCTAAGAAGAGGACCTAGAGGAACTTACATCTACCACATGCCATATGACGATATGTAAATTTTTCTTAAGTTCATATCTTATCTTTGTCTTCTCCCCCTAGATTCACCCTATTTCTCCAGTGGCATTCCATGGTGAAGTTGGGATCTTTATTAGCTCCTATAGTTCATTGATGGCATCTTTTGAGGAGGATGCTAAGAATATGGCTATCCTGCAAAAGTGGGAGCACTTTTGTCAGAAAATCCATAGGTGACCTCTCAAGAGCACAAACTTCATGCTCTTTGACATGCCAGATGGTCTTTTAGACACTAATGGTGATGTCCTAAGCTAGAACAATCTGACTAAAGACCACTTGAAGGATGCATTCCTTTTGGCAGCAATTCTCCTTCACACAATTGGTCAAGTTGCCTTCATTTTCCCAAATGACCCCCATTGGATGTCTTGCCTTATAAGGTATGCAACTCGAGTCAACTTCAAGAGGTTCTCTTCCGGGTGCATCATGGATAGTGTTGGGGTCGAGACCAAAGGCATCCTAGGCATGCCAGAGAAGGTAAGAAATCATCTTTTGTTTTGGTTGTCTTTAAAGTCTTATTATTCAAGTTATGATGTGGACCTACCATGTATTTTGCAAAAGAGAAAATGACAGTTTTCATGATAGTGAGTGTGTTATAAGGGTTTTGCTAGGGTATGATAGCTTTACTGACATCATACCAAATCTCGTAGATGACAACATCTGCAACACATTGTTTGGGTATCGGTTCTAATCTCCATTGGTGATGCATGTCCTACTTGAGCTTTATTGCCCAACTAGGGATGTTGTCATCCATTGCACAGCAGGTAGTGGTTTGATGGTCGAAGTAGCATGTGACTTTGGTAGATCGGTGTTTGCGATTGAAGAATATATGTTCTTCAAATGGCTAAAATTTGAGCTACTATTAGTAGCTAAAATTTTTAGTAGGATGGCCTAAAAATACCATATTCAGCACTTGTGAATGTAGTCTTTACTAATGGAATATTGTTCCTCACCATGAAATGATAATAGTTGTGTGTTCTTAACTCTTTTTTAATTTTCTTATACATCCATTTATGCACACTTTCCACATCAGTTCTTGGGTAGTTGTGACAGTGTTCTAGAAAAGTTTTTAAACCCATACAGCTTTCCATTTTATCTAAATAAAGGTAGCAGATGGGACACTAGAGATAATATATGTTTGTTCTTTCAAAAGTTTTAGCCATATCTGGAGCAAGATCTTGAAGAAACATTTGATATCACTCTTGAAGCACATGAGGCAATCCATCTTTAGTAACAACATCTAAAACATTATTGGAAGAGGGATCTCTTGTTCAGTCACACTTGGGGCTACAAAAGGAAAAACCTCACAATGATTATTGGGTGGAGGGAAAGGTGGAATGTACGTAAAAATTGGAGACACAGGTGGAGACTTATATGAAATGCGTGGGGACCAAGTGTGAGTAGCAATAGCATTTTCCCTAGTCATTCCTTCACTTTAAACAAATTGAAATTTCAATGTTGAAAGCATCCCTTGTCGATATTTATACTAAGAAAAGATCTAGGGGTT
>NW_003314283.1:67819-108106 GCF_000143415.4 Selaginella moellendorffii | reverse complement strand
CAGTGTTCACCAATGGAATATTATTCTCCACCATGAAATCATAATAGCTGTGTGTTTTTAATTCTTTCTTGATTTTTTTATACATCCACGCATGCACACCTTTAACACTCTTGGGCATTTGCGACAATGCTCAATAAAATTTACCAAACCCATGCAACCATCTATCTTGTTTAAATAAAAGTTGCATATAGGACATTTAAGATAATATATATCTACATTAAGCTCTCATGTTATATCTGGAGCAAGATTTTGAAGAAAATATTGACATCACTCTTGGAGTATTTGAGGCAATCTAACTCTTTTAACAATATCATAAAGAAAGAATTCTTATTCAGTTGCACTCGAGGTCACAAATGGAAGAGCTTCACAATAGCCCTCAAAATGAAAAGGAGGATTGTTAGGTAGAAGTGAAGGTGAATTATTGGTTGAGATTGAAAATGGAGGTGGAGACTTATATGAAAGGCCTTTGGGACCAAAATAAACTTCTTCCTAACCATTGCAACACACAAGAAGAATTAAACTTCCCAGCAATAAAAATTCTTTGATTAATATACTATATTTCAATCTCAGGAATGATGTTTTATTATGACATGACAATATATTGAATCATAATTGTCAGTCTCAGTAATTACAACCTACTATGAAAGACAAGTGGCTATAGAGTTTCAGAAGCTAAAAACTAGCTTATAATTAATACATAACCTTATTTTATATAATTGGCCTGCCATATATAATAATGGCAAATGCACATAAGCACTTAAGTATGCATTTTTGCAAGATTACCTTTCAATCTCAAAATTATATATAGATTTAGCTCTTTGATTTATCGCATCATATATACTTATACTCTTTGCAAAGACAAAAGATATTAAAAGGAATAAGATATATATAAAAAACTTTATTTTTTAAATATTTTAGTGGATTAAAAAAGACATTGAAAGGTTTTATAGAGTGGATTTATTAGTGCTTTCTGCTGTACTATCCATTTCTTATTTTCTCTTGCTCTAGATTGTTGTTTTGGAAGTAATAGGAACATTTTTATCAATAGTGACAGTGGTCTCTAAGCGTGTAATATGGAAATTGTGGTAGTGAAACAAAATTAATATTCTCACATTTCTGTATGCTAGAACTATTTATAGATTTTTTGTCTTCCTTACTTCCCATCTTTGTAAACCCTAAAGAATGAATGAGTGCATCAGTATTTTGAATTATATATATATATATTTGGTTAATTGTTAAAATGTTAAAATGTTGAAATGTATAATAGAAATTTTAGGTTCATTCGAACTTCAATATCCCTATTTTATTTGGGACCAATAAAGCTCAAAAATTTCTATGGGTTCAGACGAACTTTTAATTCTAGAAACAATATTTTATTGTATAAATTGCATTAGAAAGATTTAAAAAATAGAAATCTCTTTGAACCATTGACATTTAAATTCATAAATTTCAAGTTCACCAAAGAATAACATTTTTCTGACTTAATATTTCTTTATAAGACTTATGGTTGACTAAGTTGATTAGTATTGACTTGAGCTGAATTGAGCTCAACTCGTGAGCTTAACTCAACTTTGGACCATCCCCTAAGTGAGGTATATTAACAACTTAAGGTGACACTTTGAGTTAACAAAATTAATATTAGTCTATTGATGGTTATTATGAATTATTCTATGTTATTGTGGGTAAAAATAAACCTCCCTTAAGTTTGCTATGCATGCCAAATAGATTGGTCCATAGCTATTTAGCACAATACTAGTGGATCATTCCTAGAAATGATTATAAGTGGATCAATCAAGCCTATAGAGATTAGTCTATTGGTTCAAGTAGTCATTATCATGCTTTCTTAAACACTTTTCTTGGATTAAATTGAAGGTAATGCAAATGCAAATTTGAGGTTTGGTCAAAGTTAAGTCCAGAAAGAGAGTTATCAAGAATGAAAGATTAAATATGTAAATCATTATCTCTTCTTTGAGAGATGATTGGCCATGAGATGTGATTTCAGTACTCGCAATCACATCATACATTCAAGAGTCCTTACCTTGATGCATATGAATTATAATAGTCTTACAAATAGTGAGTCATGGGATGGATATTAATGAAGTGTTAAACTAGTTTATTTAGGCTTGTTATTTGAAGATTTAGATTGCAATGCCCAATTCTTTTTCTAAGAAACCTTACTATTGCTCTTTGACTAGCTTGGTGCTAGATTAGTTATGAGTTTGTCGGAAAGAGTGGTATAAGCTTATTTATATTATGAACAAAAGTTAATGGTGTTATATGTAGTAAATCTTTATTGGTGGGGTGTAGTATTTATGTTGAAGTTTTTTAAATAGAGTTGGCATTTGATACTCATAAAAACCTTTGAAGTAATAATGTGGGCTTGCTCAATTGATGATTAAGTCATTTTGATTTCTAAATCATATCCTTATAATTTTAAGAAATGTGTTTATGAAGTTGCTTGAAGTGGTTAATAGTGAAGTTAGTCTATTTGCAAGAAGTAGCATTTTAGCAGTTTTGACTAAGTTCTTGATGGTAATCCATGTTATACTATACTTATATTAGTACCTTGTGGGTTTGCTGATTCATATTTTGGAAAAAGGGTTGTAACATTCATTTAGTATAGTTTATTGATTGATTTGTTAGCACTTAAAGTAGATTGTTAGATAGAGAAAGTGTGTTATTGTGACATTCATATTGCTAACACTTGTGTTAGTGGAAGTGGCATTATTATATTGAGTGATGAAGAGTTGTCATTGGAATTTGATTTTTCATTTTATTTTTCTTATGAATGTTTTAGCATTAGATTTGATCTTGATGCCCAAAAACCATTCCGTTTTCGTGAGCTATTGTAAACTAGAGAAAGTGTTGGAGTTGATTTTAGTTAGCTTACCTTAGTAAGGAGTTTGTATGATATAGCTTGGAAGGGATGCTAACTTTTGAGGTTAATGCAATTGAGTTAAAGAGTTAAAAAATGGTTATTGTACTTTTCTAGAAAAGTGACCCTTATGCATTTTTTTTGTAGCATTATACTTGGTGGCAAGTCATACCTTATATTAAATTAAACTTTATAATAGTAATATGCTTTAAGTGATCTTGACTTGGTTATGATGGCTTTACACCTTGGTTGAGGATGAAGATGTCCAATTTAGTTATTTGCAGTTGAAGTGTTAGTATTTGTACTATAGCCTTGCCTATTAGGAGGTTGTGTACCATATGAGTCCATCTTATGATTTTCACTTTAAATTTGACTGAATATTAATCATGCATAGCTAGCCTCTTCAGTTATACTTAGAGTTATTAACCAAATGCATTAATGAGCTTATTATGGTTGAGTTGGATTCGAGTATTCATTTTGTTAGTACTTATCTATATTCTTATATATTGTACCTAGAGTACTACTCTAGAAAATTATATAACTTGATGATATAAGTTTGTGTTTGGGTCTTATAAAGGCATCTTTATGATTACTTATAAACTTTGTCAAGAACTATTAACACTTGCTTAATTCAATGATGATTTAGTAGTGATGGGCTTACTTATTAGGTGGTGTTACGAAGGATTGCGTCGTTAGGCTTACATGATTTTCCATATTAGAATATTGATTCCATCTCTGTTGATATTGTTTGATTGCATTTAGTTTATAGTGTGGGATTACATTGAGTCTTGGATATGGTGATTCACTCTTTAATACTGTATTATTTGTAGCTGAAGAAATAGTTTCGGATACTAGATATAATTTCGATCTTAGTTAGCTTGATTGTTAAAGAGCTTTTAGTGGTGATTCATTCTTACTTTCTTTTGTTGGTCTGGTTGTAAAATCTTGAATTTGGACTTCTCAGGAGGTCACCCAGCCCAGTACTATTCAAACCCAAAGATGTTTAACCCCAAATATCTCAAGACTTTAAATTGATTGGAAAAGGGGGTGCATTTTTATTCATGGCCCCTTTCCCTCTATATTTAAACCTTATGGATTGTCTCTCAAGTTATTCTCTTTGATTGCTTATAATTCATTACACTTCTTTACAAGTTCACACCCTTGTGAACAAAAGCTGAGAGCTGTAGCTCTCCCAAGAGCCCTACTCTCTTAACACCCTACCCCTTGAGTCGAGCCTAGCTGAAGCAAACTAGACTTGCCAAATATCAATCAATATGTAGTGTGATTCCCTTACCCAACTAACAGAATTGAACTTGAAACCTCTTTGATACCAAATGTAAGTTTCTAAATTTGGACTTCCCAAGAGGTCACTTAGCCCAGTACTATTCAAATCCAAGGACGCTTTACCCCAAATATCCCAAAACCTTTAACAGATTAGAAAAGTAGGTGCATTTTTTAGCATACAATTTGTGTTCTCTTAGTTTCTTAAACACCTTCGTCAAGTGTTCGGCATGCTCTTCTAGTGTCTCGCTATAGATCAAAATATCGTCAATATAGACAACCATAAAGTGATTTAGATAGTGTAGTTTATTAGCCCCAAAAATATTGCCGGCACATTGCATAGCCCAAAGGGTATCATCAGAAGCTCAAAGCTTCCATACCTTGTTTGATAGGTTGTCTTCTCGACATCTTTCTTTGCTACCTTGATTTGGTAGTATCCCGACCTTAGGTGAATCCTCGAGAAGTATTTCACCTTTCCCAACTTATTGAATAGATCCTCAATCCTTGGTAAAAGATACTTGTTTTTCTTTGTATACTTGTTGAGCAACTAATAGTCTATGCACATGTGCATAAATCCATTTTTCTTTTTCATAAATAACATCAGTGCCTCATATAGTAATTTGCTCAACCTAACATACCCTTTATCGACTAACTCTTCAAGTTGGCACTTGAGCTCCTCAAAATTCTTTTTCATTCAACCAATAAGGGGGATAAACCACCATTTTAACACTCTTAACCAACTTAATCTTATGTTTTATTGATTGTACGAGGGGTAACCCCATTAGTAGCTCCTTTGGCATGGTATCTTGAAATTGGTTCAACACTTGCAAATCTCTAAAGGTACTTCTTTTGTTCCCATCTTTTTTTTAACTCTTTATTAAAAGTAAGCAAAAAAATGTTACCTTAGTTTCTTTAGTGAATTGTCCTTTCATAGACACCAAGTTCAAGTAGGAATCTTTGGCCTTACATTGCCTGACCTTTAGATCTTGGGCTTTCACCTTGGATTGTTCTCCTCGGGCATTCACCAGTACCACAAGGTTCCTACCTTGTCTATGCAGGGCTATTATAAACCGATTGAACTAATCCATCCCGAAGATTATATCAAATCCCGCCATATCCAACATAATGAAATCTATGTCTACTTTTCATGTCCCTACTTCGACTCTTGTTTGTCAAATTACCTCATCGGTGCTTTGGCTACCTTGAACAAATGCTATAATATTTGGTTCACCCAGCCGCTACACCGTTAGTTTAGCTTGCCGAACTATGTCTGCAACCACAAAATTATCCGAAGCACCCATGTCAATAAAAATCTTAACAAAGCTACCTCCGAGCTTCCCTCAAAGGGCTAGTAAATGTCGCGAACAACTCTCTACCAAAGTTGCTCGTATAATGAATAACTTTGAGCTAGGGATTGGATCATGTACTTCAGTGGGGATTTCACTCGACTTAATAGCCATATTAGCTCTGGCCTTCTTTGGGTAGAGACATTTTTTTGAAAAGTGTCATACTTCACCATAGTTGCAGCATACATTGTTTTCCATGCTATTAGCCGACTTGACCTTTTTATCTGTGGGTTTGTATTTTTTGGCTTAACTCCCCCATGTATTTGTTTGCTGGCCATTAGATCTACCTTTCTAAAACCCTAAGGACTCATTTTTAGAGAAACTCTTCTTGAATTTCCCTTTATCACATGTCCCCTTTGGTTTGGCTCCTTTGCTAAACGTGGGCCCCGACCCCGTTGTGTTCCCCTTTTGTAGGTTATCATTGAAATGCACTTAATAACTGCATTCAATGCTTCCTTATAGTTGGTTGGGTTTCAATGCATCACTCACGTCACTTCAAGCCCAGGTCTGCAAGCCTAATATGAAGGTATGGAACGCATCCATGTCACCCATGTCTGTGATAAGAATCGTCTTTGCTATAAATGTATTTACATACTTTTGAATAGTTCCTGTCTGCTTCAACCTACTCAACTCATCCTTTAGGTGTAAAGTAGCATTCGAAGGAATGAAAATTGCGTTGATCCTCACCTTCATCATTTCTCAAGTGGTCACCAATTCTTCGTTAACCTTTATTGTTCTCCACCAAGAATTAGCATTATTTGCCAAGTATGGTTTTGTATATAGGACCTTCTCCGATCTTGGTAACTACAACACTTGGAAATAATCCTCCATATTGTAAAATAAATCCTCTACCACTTTATAGTCATTCACTCCCTTGAAGACTGGTGGGGGCTTTAGTTTGTATTTGGGAACTACTTGAAGGACTGATTCCACTTCAGTTTATTTGACCTTATTCGGTTCTACCTCAGTCCCCACCAAAAGGTCAATGCCTTCTACATTGCTAGCATTTGCAGTCTTTTGCTTTTTCTTCCGCTTCTCATCACACTTTAGCTTGCATATGAAAGTCTCTAGCAGGGCATTGGTCTATGCCAATTGTCCTTTTAAAACGTCCAATCAAGCTTTGGATGACTAAACTTTACTATCGGACTCCTGTTTGGAAATTTCCTCACTCGAGTCTTCCTTATGCAAAAATTCTTCATCCATAGTTTCTTGTTTGACCGAAGACTCTAGTTCTAGAGGAGGTTCCATCTTTGTCTTACAGCAATCTTTGCAGTGGCAGGCTCGAGACTATTGTCCTCAATGCCTCCTCCTCCATGTGTCAGAGCAGTATGATGGAGAAGAAGGCCCTGACACATCATACTGCTCAAGGCCTTCTTCTCCAATGTGTCACAGCGACTGAGATTTCTGCTTTGCTCCAAGTTCTTGTGTCGAGCACTTTTCTGGCTGCATGACAGCACAACTCTTTCGACATGGCTACTTCTAGCCAACAATCCTCAAGGACACCAAGGAGTATGCACAATAGTGTCTACAATGCCAACAACACAACCCTAGGAGTAGTGTCCCACGTCTTCCTCTTCATTGTGACAAACTACTGGATCGAGGCCGTTCCCCTCAAATGTGTAGATCAGTACACAACAACGAAGTTCATCTATGAGCATATCATGTGTCACTTCAGCATCCCCACAGAGCTCATCTCTAACAGTGGAGGATCTCTTTCTAGCTGTTAAAGATTCAACATGTTCATAACAACAGCTATTTTCCTCAATCCAATGAGTAGGCTGAATCCAGCAACAAGAGCACTTTGGGCATTCAGGACAATGTATAAACATGCCAAAGTTAAATTACAAAGTGGACCAGCGAAAATGAATAAACACAATAAATCTCGACTTCAAAATCTATTTTTTCCTAGCCGGTTGGATTTGATGCACACACAGGAACCCAAACATGGTGGACTGATGGTGTACCTGCCATCTCATTCTTTAGCACCAAAAAGGAACAACCATTATTTGCAACAATAGTTCACATGCACAAAGCACTTCGACATCACCACTGTTAGTGCTAACATCTGTAGTCCCTTCCACTACCTTTTCCCACCATTTACAGCTTTCTCTCATACAACTTCCGAGCACACATCTCTCTTGTATTTCCATTGTAAGCTTGGGCAACTTGGAGGAACTTTCTGAAGGCTCAAGAACGCACGAGACTGTGATCCAAGTGAGCATTTGTTCCTCTTATTTTAGTTCTTATTCCCTTCTCTATGTTTCTCTTCCCATTGATCACTTCATACTTTTCACGCTATTTTATTTGGTCTTCTCTTCTTTTTCTTTTTGGACTTGGGTTCAGTTTGCACTCATAGTTTTCCCTAATAACTCCAAACTCTATCCCTCTTCCTTTTCTTTTATTTTGGTTTCTCCAATTTCTTAACATGGGCATTGCATTAAACATTTAAAGGCTGCTAGGTTCTCTTCACATGACAAACATGCTTGATCCATTTTGGTCACTTGTTGGGATGTGAGTTATATCCATGAGCCATTGGGATGCAAGCCACATCTATAAGCCATCAGCCACTAGAGAGAGAGCAAGAGATTTAGAGAATATTTGTATAAAAGCCCATGTGGACGGTCATCTCTGCTTTAGGCTTGGCCACCTTCACCAAGAATGTCAAGAACTCTTTGCAAACTATGATTGAAGTGATTATTAACAAGGCACCATTGATAAAGGTGCATTCCACAGGCTCATTGGGAAAAGCAGAGTCCGTGATCGTCAAGTCATGATTTTTGCAATCTCTAAATTTCCTTGTCTCTTTCAGTGCTTTGACTTTGACTGCAGGATCAAAGTCATGTGGCCGTGGCCACATTCTCTCCCAAGTTCGTGATCTTTGAAGTCACTCCTGCAGACAACCAGGACAAGAAAAAGCTCAAGATATGTGTTTACAGCCAGGACTCATTTTTGCGAAGTGCTTTCAAAGAACAATCGTCAAACACGCGGAAATAAAAATCTGGAGAGTATGGCGCAATGACTTTGACCTGCTGGAATTTCGTGCAGTATATGATGGTAAGGACTTGAACCATCTGTAAGCATTTCTGCTGTTGCATTCGAATGGATCCATGGAGGTTACTTGCTGTTTTCCTACTTGCTATCAGGCTTGTTTTTCATGGTCATGCAGATGCTGCAGATTTAGAGACTGAAGCACTCTTGAGCTTTAAGAAATCTATGGATGATCCTCTGTCGTCACTGAATAGCTGGAACAGAGAATCAGACGTTTGTCAATGGATTGGTATCAATTGTTCCTCAGCAGGCCAGATATCTGGTATACAGCTCAATTATCTCTCACTTTCAGGCCCTCTTCCGTTTTATACAATCCAAGCCCTGCCTCAACTACGCACCTTGTCTGTTTCTGGGAATAATTTCACAGAGATCAAAGTATCCTCCTCGCAAGAATGCTCTCTGGAGGTCCTTGACTTGTCAGGGAACCATTTCACTGGGGATTTTCTCGACACTCTTTCTCGTTTGGTTACATGCAAAGGCATCAGGATTTTGAACCTCTCACACAACAAGATACGAAAAATTTCAGTGAAATTATCGATTGGGAACCCCATGGTTTCTGTCGACCTATCCTACAACAGAATAAGTGGTTCAATACCTTCTTCTTTCTTTTTATCATGCAAGAGCTTGAAGTTTCTAGATGTCTCGAGCAATCAGCTGGTTGGAGGGATCCCTGAAAATATGTCCAAAAACTGCAGAAGACTTCAGAAGCTTAACGCTTCGTCCAACTTCATAACAACCTTTCGGCTTGAGCAGTGTACCAGTCTGCAGGAGTTGGATGTTTCTTTTAACAATATTTCTGAAACTGTTTTTTGGAAGGATTGTGATGCTTTGAAGGTGCTCAACCTGTCAGACAATCAATTCTCTGGACCATTTCTCTCGGTATTTGGCAATCGAAGTTTACCTCAGGTTTTCAAGTCCCTGGAGGTTCTTCAAGCCGACCACAATAGTTTTACAGGTGAAATACCTACAGTTCCTCCAACTCTTGAAGCTCTAGACTTGAGCTGCAACAAATTCAGTAGTAGCAACACGAACATCTGCCTTTCAAATTCTAAACTTCAGTCTTTGGTGTTGGTATACAACAGGTTGCGTGGTCCGGTTTTAAACTTGGCCATGAACTGTAGCAATTTAAAGATGCTCGATCTGAGTATCAATTTTGTGACAGGGTCGCTTCCAGGGAATATATGCAGCAGACTTTCAAAGCTTCAACATCTGATCCTTTGGGGTAACAATCTTGAAGGCAGGATACCAGCGACAATCGACGAGTGCAGTGAGCTGGTGACCTTGCATCTCAGTCACAACAATCTTACAGGTGTTATACCGGAGGAGATATCTCGCCTGAAGAATCTGTCCTTGCTGGTTCTTAACAACAATATGCTATCTGGAGAAATCCCGGCATCTCTTGCAAAGATGCAGAACATTCAAGGTCTTCTACTAGGCCATAACAAGCTTCAAGGTGGTCTACCAGGCGAGTTAAGGAACACCAACAGTTTAATTCAACTTGCAGTGAACGACAACCAGTTGGCGGGACCAATCCCAAGCTGGATCGGCTGCTCCGTTAAAGAAGACCAGTATGATATGAAGTACCCCTATTTGATGGTACTGTTGTTCAACGTACAGCCATCCATCTGCAAAGGTTACAATGAGATGTTTATACTGCAAGGAATCCGTTTCCATGAGTTCCAGCAGCTTCCGATTGCAACCAGATGCCAGACTTGGTACTTCCTATCACCTCCCGGTTTCAACATTTCTTTAATACCAAGTACTACTCAGGGACTCAGCCCTTGGTGTATTGATCTCTCGTTCAACAGCTTCACAGGAACAATCCCAGCAGAGTTTGGTGCTATGCAAAATTTATATTCGCTGAATCTTGCGCACAACTTACTCACAGGGGCTGTTCCCTCCACAGTTGGCAATCTCAAGCAACTGGAGTGGCTAGATCTCTCATACAACCAGCTCGAATCACACATCCCGGGCTCGCTCACAAACCTCACCTTTCTGAAATACTTCAACATCTCACACAACAGGCTTCTTGGTGGGATTCCACAGAGTGGGCAGCTTCCAACTTTCCCTGCGAGCAGCTACGAAGGAAATCCAGGACTATGTGGCATCCCGCTTGCAGAATGTCATGGTAATGATTATAATTTAGACAATCATTCTGGTGACAAGGATGATGATGAAGATGTAAGTATGTTAGCTGGTATTGTTGCTGCTGTTGTTTCATTCCTTGCATGGAGCTGTGCAGTTTTTTTCAACAAGAGATGGGAGAGAATACTTAAACGGTTTGAAATTATGTAACCATTGGCAATTGATATAGTAGTGGATATACCTTGAATATGACTTAATGTTTTGGGTAGTATGGCTACACTTGGCTTTTCCTGACTCTGCTTTACTGTGGTAATATCACCACTATTTCTCTGACCAAGACTACTAAGTTTCATGGTAGGATGAAGCATATTTAACCTTAATATCACAATACATGATTGTTCTCCAGTTTTGCACCACTTATGAGCAGCTAATTGATTTGCCCATAAAGGTGTTGGCTCCTAAAAAGTTTATTGCTGATCACAACAACCTTTAACTCTTGCCCAAAAAATAAATCTAGACAATGGAGTTTTCAGTTATCCAGCTAATGGAGGTACTCTAGTGGAAATATGCAGCCTATATGTAGATCCAGCTACTGGAGACTGTGCAGCACCCAGGCAGTGAGTCCAATCCCAGACTGAGTGGGAGTGTTAGTAGTTTAGTCACTGCCTCTATAACACATAATCAGGTTACTTTTGTACTTAGGATTCATCTTGATGCTCTTCAGAAGTATCATCACATTATGACTTTTGCATGAAGTTAAAGAATCACAACGAGCTATGGTTGTGATGTAGTCTTCCATTGGGACCATTAGGTTTGTGCTTCGTGGGATGCTATGGAACACACTGACTCAATGACTTTAGTGGTCACCAATGAGTGGAAGTTTGTGCAAGAACATGCCTATGGAAATAGATGTTTGACATTAGCTTTTACAAAATTGTGATATTACAGATAAAGCAATTACCCAAAGATATATATTTTAACCTTTTGAGTAATCCATTTTGATGTATTAGTTTTTTTCATACTTTTTGGTTTGCTTAAGCAAACCTGTAAGAAGATGGTAGTGGATATACCTAGAATATTCTTAGATTTCTACCATCTAATGGTTGTTATTCATTTAGATTAATCTTGTATATATAATTTATAGACTTTATTAATTACTTTCTAGTATATTATTTTTTATTCTACCATCTAATGGTCGATATGCAATAAGATTAATCTTGTGTTTATATATTATAAACATGTTTATAATTATAACATTTTATTTTGGATTAATAAGTAAGAATAACACTGCTATACATGCAACATACAACGTAATCATTTTAAAGAGTTTTTTACTTTATATGGAATGAAAAAAATTTCACTTTATTCCTCAAATCTTGTAAAAGTGATTAAGGATAATTTAACCTATGAATCTTCTCACTGATCTTATTCTAATTCATGTTCTTGGCACATGCCCAGTGTTCCAAACTCATCTAGAAGGTAGTGCTTTCTTCCACATTGGGAAGAACATATCTCAGCTTACAATCTGCATTCCAGAGCATAGTCTCACGTCATGTAACAAACAAGAAGATGAGAGCTGGGCAAACTGGTCTTTTGAATACATCGGTGCCTTCATAGGGAAATACTACTGAGCATCACTCCTGATTGATAAGAGAATTGAGGTGACGACAATGGAGTGGCAATCTAATGGACCCTAATCTACTTTGCCTCTCCCTCACACTCACTCTCCACTCATCTCCAATCTTCAACCTTCTTCTTGCACATATGCACTATGGTTTATAAAGTTTAATCAATGAGCATGTTAAAGCTTTGCACGGGATACTTGAAAATCACAAGAGCCCCTGCCATTTGTATTCAAATAAGTCCAGCATTCTGGAGTCACCTCGCCGCAACTTGCACAAGCTCTATAGAAAGCCCAGAAGCGCTGCAAGCTTCTTGGAGCTTTTGAGCTTGGACAGATCCTTCAGGACAAAACGCCACTACTGCTCCGCCGCTGCCAGTGAATTTGCATGCCGCTCCGACGCTTCGTGCCGTCTCAACCATCTGGATATTCAGAGCTCCAAGCGCATCGTCCCCAAACATTTCTCTGGTGAAAGGAGTTACTTTGGTTGACACCTCGAAACAATTCTCATTACCTTCGCAGGTCAAAGTTGCGATCCATAAGCTCGGCCAGCAACGAGTGATTTCCTTCCAGCAAAGCCTGTTTGCCTCGGAGAGCCAGCTCCGCTACTTCCCTCATCTTTGTTCTCACGGTCAGATCGCCATCCAGCCATCGCTGCTTCACCGTGCTATGGACCTACAGCAACGGAAGAAAATCATTAGCAACCGCGTGGATGCTTTCCAAAAAACGAACTTTGCCAGAGTCGCTCGGGTTTTGTGCGTAGATTACGTACAGTGGAGGCAGGAGTTGAGGATCCATTCGCTTGTAAATCCCATTCCCAGTTCTCAGCATGTGTTCCTCGTCAAAGTCCTGAACCAAAGTTGCTCTATAAACTTCACAAGAGAGAGGATAAAAAAGTGAGAGCCACTAACCATATAAACTAGGCCTCCATAGACTTGTGCTACTCTGTCTTGCAAACCAGCCGTGATCCCGAGCTCGACTTCGGCACTGAGAACAATTTTCGGTCGGTCCTCTACTGGGATGCGATCGCGGACGTTGTAAAAATCCATGAGGCAATTCATGGTAGCGCACACAAGAGCACTAGATCCAGATAAGCCTGCCTAGCAACACAAAGTGATAGAGCTCGAGAAGATAAAAAAAAACAAAAAGTTCTAGAATTTTAGCACCTGACGAGGAATGTTGGTATCATAGGAAAGAGTGAAATTTCCATCGTGTAGATCAATTCCATGAGACGAGCAATAGCTATGGAATGTCTTGCAAGCGGCGGTGAGAAGCCGGACACCACCGTAATATCCCTCGCTCTGGACTCTCCCCACCTGCAAATATTTTCCAATCAATCCTGACATTGGAGCTCAGACGCGATCCCCACTCACCAGATCCTGGATGGAGCTGAAGCGGCAGAGATCGTGGTGGGAATGCGGCACGAGCGCGAGCAAATCCGACGGCTGGAGCGACACCGTCGCCCAGAAATTCGAGATCGCGAGCGCAATTGTGCGGCCGTAGTAGCCATCGCTCGGATTCCCCAGCAGGCCAATGCGCGCGTATGCCCTGTGCTCCACAGCACCCATCTCCTCCCAAGAGCCCTAAACGCATCTTCGCAAGAATAATCTCTACTTTTAAAATTCATGGGCGGGAAAACAATTTTTCTTCCTAGGAGCTGGAGAGAAAGAGAGCACCCTGCTCCACCAATCGACCTGTGGATTTGCCAATCATGGATCTCACTAGATTCTTTTTTATTTCTGCAAGCTTGTTCCTCGAAATGTGGCTACTTCATTGACAAAGGTCACTGTTGCAAAAACATACTTCTACCATGACCACTGGCGTTGCATGCTCTCCAATGAAAGACCTCTAGTCCGAATTCTCAAGGTGAACTACATGTTGCAAGGACCAAATGTTATGGAAGGTAAATAAAGTTGACCTTGGAATTGCGATGTTGCTACTTATCAAAATGAAAGCTGACCGATGGAGCCAAGCAGAAGGTAAATGTAGCTGTATC
This sequence comes from Selaginella moellendorffii, assembly GCF_000143415.4. Lineage (NCBI taxonomy): Eukaryota > Viridiplantae > Streptophyta > Lycopodiopsida > Selaginellales > Selaginellaceae > Selaginella > Selaginella moellendorffii. The sequence goes on along the minus strand of NW_003314283.1, from coordinate 93,854 downwards.
TTGTCTTAAATTGACGCTTGAAAAGCATGTTGGTAGACTTTCAATGCAGTCAGCATTGAAAGAGGTAACAGATGCTAGTTCTCATTATTGAAGTTACGCAGGCAAGTATGACTTTTCTCTGTTCACATTTTGAGTTTGCAGCTGGCGGTGACGATTCAGATTTGCTGTTCAGAATGTGAAGCTGAAATTAGTCTCAAATTTCTTCATTTAGTGTTATGATTTGGTTCCCAATGTTTTCGACTCTGGATCCAGCTGGTCAAAGTCACCTAGCCATACACTCCTGAGCTCGTGGTCCCGAAATGAGGATTTCCTCCTATAGGGGAAGAAAGAAGTCTTGTGCTGTCAGGACTCACTTTGCCTATTTCAAGGTCAAAGTCATGTGTGCCATATATTCTCCAGATCTTCACTTCCGTGAGTCCAGTGACATGATTGGTTTTCGAAAGAACTTCCCTGCAGTGTAGACGGACTTGAACAATCTGTTAGCATTTATTCTTGCGGTTGCATTCTAATTTCTAATGGATCCATGCTACTTTTATTGTCCTACTTCTTGTCAGACTTGTCTTTCATGATCATGCAGATGCTGGAGCTTTAGAGGTTGAAGCATCCCTCAAGATATGTTTTGTGACTCTACTAGAGCTTTCAGTGGCTTCAAATAATATGACAGAGAATGTTCTCAATGATGTTTCGTCCAATTTCTTATCAACTTTGGATTGAGCATTGCACGAGTCTGCAGGAGTTGGACGTCTCTCTTAACAACATTTCTGGAACAGTTGTTTGCAAGGATTGTGATGCTTTGAAGGTGCTCAACTTGTCAAACAAGCACTAATCTAGACCATTTCTCTTAGTATTTGCCAATCAAAGTTTACCTGAAGTTTTTAAGTAGAGGTTCTAACAACAGTTTTACAGACTTGAGCTGCAACATGTTCAACAGTAGCAACGCAGACGTCTTTCAAATTCCAGACTTCAGTCTTTATACAACAGGTTGCGTGGTCCTGTTTTAAACTTAGCCATGAACTGTGGTAACTTAGAAATGCTCGATCTGCGTATCAATTTTGTGACGGGGTCACCTCCAGTGGATATATGGGACAGACTTTCAAAGCTTCAACATCATCCTTTGGGGTAACAATCTTGAGGCAGGATACTAGCAACAATTGGCGAGTGCCGTGAGCTTGAGACATTGCATTTCAGTCACAACAATCTTCCAGGTGTTATATATAGAGATTACTTGGTGGTTCTTAGCAACAATATGCTATCTGGACACTGCTGGGCCGATTCAATGTTTGGATCATGGCATTCCACACCAGAGCTCGCTGATGCATTGATTGGAAGAGAAGCGTGTGGCCATGCTGTGTACACTACTCCACCAATCAGCCAGATTCTTGCCCCTGTTGTGAGATATCGCGCTGATGCATCCACAAGAACGATGGAAATGGCAGAGATTCTTGTAGATCTTGATGGATTTCAAGGCGCCGCTGCCTGACGATCCCGAGTTTGCATCCAGGTTCCATGAGCTAGTTTGCCACCTACCTTTGGGATAAATAACTGCTCTATGATCTACTGATAATATGTTAGCGTTATAGTAACTGAGAAACATTAAGAATCACTTTTAGAGATCTTAAATCTTCAGTATCAACATATAGTTTGGTATTAGTAAGATAAAAATTCATGAAACTGTAAACTGAAGAAAAACAGTAGAAAAAAGAAAAACAACTGTTATTTTTAGGGGGTAGCAGAAACCAAATATGTTATCATAGCCTTCTTTTTTAGTTCACCTTGCCATTGGAATCAACAGAATACAATTGCTATCAGACCAGGCAAAGAGTTTAATGTGGTACACCTGTGCTCAAAATATGAGTTGACTGAAATACTAAAGGCAGCCTGACACAAACCTTGAAGTACGGGTTGAGCATATCAGGGTACCTTAGCGCCCCAATGTCAGCCATGGTCTTCTCGTGATACTCATGCTTGGCAAATAAAGTTTCAAAGCTGTTAATGGTCGGCCGCCCAAGAACTTCAATGTTGATCTTGGTTGATTCCAGGACGTCCTGAACTGGAATGAAATTCACAAACCCTGTGGGGAGAGAAGGCCCAAAAGGCTAGTAGAGCTCTGCTGCTATAATACATAATGCCACAGAATTTACCGCTCTAACAATGGCCGAATCCGGTGACCCGTCGAACTTAAAATCATTAGAGCTTTTGTTGATAAACTTGTCAGCTCTGCTAACCCTGTCACCCATTGGCTCAACCAGGGGGTTTTGCATGAACATGGAGTTGACCTTCTCCCAAGTTCGTTCTTTCGGTGGCACTTTGGCGAGAACGGTGGTTCCCGAGACGAAAACCTTGAGAACCTCATCCGTCTTCTTCACTGTTTCTGCATTCAGGCCCCCAAATGACGGTGCCAGGTTTGTGTGGAGGTAATCCTCGGCACTCTCGGAACGCACATCAATCTGCAGCTTTGCATAAGGAACGAAATTAAGCACTGCTTCAGACAAAACAGGTTCCACTTCACATTACTGAAACCGAAACTCCCCACAATCTCACCAATCTCCTTCAATGAACCGAAGGCCCCAAGCATCGTTTCCATGGTCGCATTGCAAATCAACTTTGGGATAGGTACCGGAGAAAACTCAATTTTTATAATGGGCGGAATGTGAGCAGCTTTAATGGTAAAATAGATTATACATTTTTTGGTTCGATTAAGAATATACATAGAATATATTTGGATATTCTAGAATTATACCATTTAATGGTTGTATTTATAATCTATAAACATGTTTATAATTTATAAACTTAAACACTTCCTAGTATATTCTAGTTTATTATACATAAGATTTTTTTGTTTTTATAAATTATTAACATGTTTATAATATAAACTTCCATTTGATCAATTGGATTAATAAATAGGAATAACACTACTATTAAAAAAAAAAGTGTTGCTACATGCAATACATAGCAAATTATTTTTAATAAATTAATAAGTCAGATAGCATCATAAAAATTAATTCTACAAATATTGCACTTTAAATGAAGAATCATATTAACCATAAATTACATTTAAACTATAATCTTTTTTATTATTAAATTACTATTATAATTTGTGCTTGTTGTTCACGCTCTTTTTGTTTTGGATCCACAAACATATGACTTTGTAGATTGCCAGTTTAGTTATTTACATCATGTTGGTTGAACAGGATCTGCTGAGGATTTCAACTTGAGTAACTTAAGTTGCTGAGCAACAGGTTTGCCATTGACATTTCCACAGTTGCACAAGTGGTCATAAAAACAACTTCATCAATTTGTTGGAGATGCAACCTGTCTCAGAATTAATCAGTTAACTATCCATATTTAAATCATGTTCTTATCACTTTGTTCCAGTCGCCATCAAATAGCTAGGAAGGATGAACAATAGAAACTGCCTCCACCACCCAAAAACCCTAAGCGCATATTCGCAACAATAATCAAATCACAGGCGGGAAGTTTTGAGTTCTTCCATTTCTTCCATGCTTGCCATGAGAACATAAGCCCCCGCCACTTTCTCATCCAGTTCCACTACAGCCTTGAAAGCAATCCTCGCAAATTCCACATTGCTGCTCGCCTTGTAGCAAGCGCAGAGGATCGCCATCCAGAGCTTGGCCGACGACGGCGAGCAAAAACTCGAGCTTCTCTCCGTCACCAGCATCACTGCCTCTTCGATCCTGTTGGCTCGACAGAGGAGATCGACCACGCAGCAGCAGTGCTCGATCGAAGGCCAGATCCCAAACTCGGAGCTCATAGCCTCGAAGAGGTTCTGGCCTTGCTCCACCAGTCCCGCATGGTTGCAAGCGCTGAGAACCACCATAAAAGTTACCGAGTCGGGCTCTTCCCTGTGCTGGATCATCGTCTCCAGGAGCTTGAGAACCCTCCACACCTCTCCAGCGTTGCCATAAGCCGCCATCAGCGAGTTCCAAGTTACCAAGTTCCTGGATCCCGCTGGAAACTCGTCGAAAACCTGCTGGGCCTCGACTAAACTCCCACACTTGCCGTAGAAGTCCACCAGCGCGTTCACCACCTTCGTCTCGCAGTCCAGCTTCTCGGCGTGGAGTTCTTTGTGGATCATCCTCCCGGTTTCCAGCGCTGCTAAGTTTCCGCAAGCTTTGAGAGCCGCGAGATACGTTACTCGATCTGGCGAGCAGCAGCTTTGCTTCTTCATCTCCAGATATGACTTTAGCCCAAGCTCGGCGTCGCCGGAATCGACGTAAGCAAGGATGAGAGAGTTCCACGCGATGGTGTCGTGAGTTTTCATCTGCTGGAAAACGGAGCGAGCATCGATCAGGCTTCCACACCTCGCATAGGCATCCACCAAGCTGCTTCCCAGGTGAGTGTCGATCTCGATCTCGGATCTTAGAGCTTGTGAGTGAATCGCTGCGACTTTCTCTAGGTGTTTTTTCCTGTGTTCTTGATCCTGTTCTCGAGCAGCTAAGTTCCCACACGCCTTGAGTGCCGCGAGCACACTAACTTTGTTTGGTCGTCCTTCTTCTTCGTTATGCATGGAAGCATAGAGCTCCAGAGCCACCTCTGGCTCGTCATTCTCGACGCATCCCATCATCATGGAGTTCCAGGACACAGTAGTCCGGTGCTGGATCCCATCAAAGACCCGACGAGCAAGCTCCACCTCCTTGCATCTGGAGTAAAAGTCCACCAAGCTGTTCGCCATCACAGTGTCCCGTCCGAGAAAACCACCTTGATCTGCATGAACAGCCATCCCTTTCTCCAAAGACTTGATCTTCACAAGTTTTCCATCGACTATCGTCGCTTGCTCGTCGTGAGCCAAGCTCGAGCACGCCTTGAGCGCAGCCACGACAGTCACTTCGCTCGGTAAAGTAGATCCTTCGCTTCTCATGCGTGAGTATAATTCTAGCGCGAGCTCAGGCTCGCCAGCGTCGACGTATCCCAGGAGCATTTTAGTCCACGAGACTGGGTCTCGCTGAATAATCTTGTCAAAAACTTCACGAGCGTCATCCAAGCTTCCAGCTCTGGCATAAGCTCCAACGAGTGTGTTCGCCACGAATAGATCCAGCTCCGAGGATGTCAAAGATGCTCGAGAGTGAATTTCTCTGATTCTTCCCAAGCAGCCGGATGACAGCTTTCCATCTCCTCGCTCTTCCTCTAAAACACCTTCGCAAGCTTTGAGAACGGCGACCAAGGTCCGACCATCTGGAACGAATCCACTCTTCACCATCCGGTCGAAGAACTCGAGTCCTCTCCCGGATTTACCATTCTCCACGCACTGGACAATGATCGAAGTCCACGAAACCAAGTCCACTTCTTCCATGCTCTCGAAAACCACCACTGCCTCCTCCAAGCTTCCACAGCTTCCATAAGCCTCTATCAGTGTGTTTGCGACGAAAGTATCCCTGGAAGAAGAAGAAACGTCCCTGTGAATCTCCCGGACTTTCTCCAAGAGAGTTCTTGTTCGATCTTCTTTCCTTTTGATTCTTTTTTCCTTCTCGATCGAAGCACAGGCCTTGAGGGCAGCGACGAAAGATCGACCATCGGGCTGGAATCCCTCGTCTTTCATCCTGAGAAACCACCGCAAGGCCGATTCAAAGTCCCCATTCTCGGAGTAGCCCTGGATCATGGCATTCCACGAGACCAGATCGACCAGAGCTCGCTGCTGCATTGATTGGAAGACGAGGCGCGCGTCGGCCATGCTGCCGCATCGAGCGTACATGGAGATGAGATTGTTGGCGACGTAGATGCTGCTGCTCCAGCGGTCGGCCAGATCGCTGTGGATTCTTGCCCCTGTCGCGAGATATTTCGCGCCGATGCATACCTTGAGAGCCGCAAGAACGATGGAAATGCTTGGCTGGAGGCCATCCCGGCGGAGATTCTCGTAGATCTTGATGGATTTCGAGGCGCCGCTGCCCGACGATCCCGAGCATTTCCCCTTGGCATGGATTTTCATGCTACATTTTGAAAAACCCTAGATTTGCGAAGAACCCTAATTCACGATGGAAAGAAACTAAGAGACGATGATAGTGAGGGAAAAGAGATGAAGAAGCGATGAAGGACGAAGGGAGCAAACGCCATGACTATAGCAGCAGTGAGTGAGAGCGAACTATGAAAGAAGCAGAAGCAACTGAGGATTCTCAAAGGTAAGTTTTCTCTCGTTTTTTTTTTCTATCCTAGTGACCATTGGTTTTCTTTCTTCCAGATCATAAGGTCTGATGATGAACAAGCTAAGAAAGTGCTCACACTGAGATCACGTAGCTCGCCCGCATTGCAAACTTGGCTAATCGAAGGTACCTATACCAAAATTGTGATACTGCTTTAGCATGTCAAACTCGTCGGGAAGTCATGCGGTGTGACCTCCTGTTGCATAGGACTTGTTCGAATGTTTTATTAGAAATTTTCTGTGATGAGAAACTACTAGCATTCTGTAATTTAGCTGATTATCAAATTTCTTGCATCTTGATAGTAAGTGAATGTCAATGTCTCTAAGTGATTCAGCTCAAGTAGCAACATCCACCCTCAAGGCCCATTGCTCGGTTGATTTTCAGACAATCGCCTTGATATCCATAATGTTTCCCACCTTTGTTTTTACAGTTGTGGCCACTAAGCTTCCCATACATCTTACCAGTGCAGACTCTGTCCTCCTGATCACAAGATTCATTAGGAGTGTTGAAGTAGTAGCCTTGAAAAATAGGAGTTGCATAGTAGCCAAGAATTATCACAAGGAAACAAATTAGTACAGCCTTCATCTTGATGTTGCTGTGAAGTTATCCAGAGAGACAAACTAATCAGCTTGAAATAAGGATTCGTGAACTAGAGAGCACCAATTTAAACAAGAAGCTGCTTACATTAATTAAATGTTTACATAGACATAGTCAAGTTAAGGGCCACATGCTACATGTGAAGGTTCTTAAATGCTTCTAGATGAAAATCCATGTTCCTATTCTTATTGCTCCACCAACCTTTTAGAGTTAATAAACAAGTAGAAGAATAATTTCAAGTAGGTTTTAAAAGAAGAAGAAATTTAAGTGTTGGAATCAAATCTTCTTCCAGCTCACATTAAATTCATGATCTCCATATTTGATGTGTTCTCCATTCTCTTCTTTTCCACCTGGAAAATACTTAGGTATAATCCCTTAGTCTACTAATAAATTCAGCTTTAATTTAAATTGCTGTCTAAAAGATGTATAATGACTATGGAAGTCAATGAGTGCATGAATACAGAAAATATGCATATCAATTAACCCAAAAACCTTAGTTTATATACAAAAGCGAGTGGATTGAAATCAATCCGATAGCTACCAAAATCCCACTACATTAATATTAGTATACGACATTATAACTGTACACTTAGACTTTATATCATCCCCTCCTCTCGGAATAATAAAAAACCATTAGGGTTCTTTTATAAATGGGCTAGGATCTGAAGGAATGTCAAGAGGAGGCACTGGCAGATCTGTAAGTGGTATTAGCTATTCCTAATCTTTTTGTACAAAGTGTTTCAACTGTTGCACATGCATAATTTCTAGAGGAGTGGCATGTTGGACATTATGCCAAACCTCATAAACTTGTGGTCCAACTTGTTGTAACATCCAATATAATCCTTTCCACTGAGCAAAGAGCCTTTTAAATAAACCATGTATCGTAAGATGGGGAAAACAAACTAATACCAAGTCATCCATTTTATATTCCGTAGGTGGATGATGATGAAAGTTGTAGTGCCGTTGTTGTCCCACTTATATGCAGCTCAAGTGTTCAATAGACTCCACTTGGACAAGTGGAAGAATGTTCGTCAAATACTGATCCCATGACCTAGCATTGGCAGCTTGTAGCAATCGCAAAAGTAAACCGAGCTCCATTGGTAAAATTGGATCATGACTATATAGGAGTTTATATGGTGAAGCACCAAAAGAACATTGCACCCCTGTGACACATGCATATCAAACAGACAACAAATAACTATCCCAATCCAAATGTTGAAAATTCACGTACTTTCGCAATCATTCCTTTGAATGTCTAAACAAGTCGTTCCACCAAACTGTTTAACTATGGATAATAAGTGCAATTCCTCATTTCCTGGATGCATCTCGGTGTCCAGACTTTCTACTGTAGCAACACCAATAGGACATTGTTAACACCAAGGTCTCCACCCAAAAAATGAAAGTCACCAATCTGGAAAATGTTGACAACATTAATAAGCATGACCAACTTCATCATACACCCAACAATGGACATCATGACCATGACTATGTCCTCGCCTTTATTTTTGAACTTGGGTAGCAACAACATCAACCTCTATTAGAATAAGATAATTTCCCACAAGAAGTGAGCTAAAAGACATGTAGCGAAAAGTGGAAGAAATGACGTGTTATAACATTATGCCAAGCAAAGAGCATCATTAAGGGTGGCTAGAGCAAATGCATGCATAAGTCCTATAAAATTTTGACGAAGTGCTAGCCACAACATTTCTAACTTGATCTACTCTGATATATTAAGCTTCACATAAAGCAAGAGACTTCAGAAACAAACATTAAATTGCATCATAGACTTAAATGTCCTTTGGCAAAGACGATGCAATTGTTAGAAGACATCATTACAACTGTTAGCATGTCTAAATGCACATTTGAAGATAACTAAGAGAATGCTCAAATCCTCATGAGTGGCTACACTCAAACTATTGTGCCATTGCAATGCCATCCTTTGGAGACATGTGGGACCATGCAAACACTAAGCATCATCCTAAGAATGATATGTGGCAATCACCTTAAAGTGATGAAACCAATGGTACACATCATCCCTAGAATTCCCATGGAAGAACTCCAGCCAGACTCAAGGATTGATAGCAAAAGCAAAAAGAGCTATACCAATCCTCGTGAATGTTGCCATCAATTGAGTTTAATTGTTTAACAGTAACCACATAGCATCAAGTAATTGCACCAATTCTACTCCAAAATCAAAGGAAGAGGGTCAAAATTGACTACTAGTCTACCATAAAAATGAATGAAAAGGAAAAAAAGCAAAAAGATAAGAAATTGAAAAAGCTATAAAGAAGGAGAGATCTAAACAATGCAAAAGTTATATCTAAAGTAGAATTTCAAATCCAAACACTCCTCAAGGACAATTAAAATTGCCCCTCATCTCCACCAATGTTGTAGCATACTTTATCTCTTGCCCCTTAACCCAACTGGAAAAAGGGCAATTGTTTGATAAAAGAGCCCTTAATGGCTATTTTATCCCCATTTATCCCCTAAGGTTCCAAGGATCCACAGTGACAGTATATCCAAATTTCATCCTATGATCACATGTGTTACAAATATGAGTGTATAAAATATGGAAATGGAATATAGAAATGTGTATATCAATTAGCCTGAAAACTAACTTATATACAAGAGCGAGTGGTCCAGATTGAAACCAATTTGATGCCTACCAAAATCCCACTATACTAATATTAGTATACGGCATTATAACTGTATATAGAAGGAATTTTTTAAAATTAATAATTTTTAAAATTTATAAATATAAAATTGATTTAAATGAATACCAATCATTAATTGGTAAAATATGCCAGAATATCCAATGATATTTTAGGTATTTCCTATTATAAACATAAGATTAACCTAATTACATATCAACTATTAGATGGGGAGGTGTTTAAGAAAGTTTTTAAATTATGTCATAAGCTCTCTATAACCTTTTGGAAACCTTACCCCTAAAATGCTTATCCATATGCATAATAAATATTGAGTTCAAATCTCATGAGTAAATGTTTAAAGTTCAATCTCTATTATAACTAGTGGATACAGAGAGATGGGCAAATATGTAACACCCTTCCTTTGATGTTAAGCACTAAGTAGCAATTGAAGTGGTGTAAGACAAAAGTGGATAATGCAGTAAAAGCTTACAATCAAATCAAAAGCATGTGTAAAATATGAAGTAGGCTCCTAAGTATAGAATACCCAAGCTAGTTGATTAAATAATAGAGCTCATGATATTAGTAATTGGAGTTAAGGATGGCCGCAATTAAACTCTTGTTTACCAATAATAGCCTTATGGGAGGATGTGTGTCAGAAATAAATACTAAGGGTTTTGTGATCAATGTAAGTAGTGGTTATATGTTAGAGAATTTTCAAAGAAATAACATTTTAAAAAGGTTTACAATTGCAAAAGTTCTTTATTGAAGGTGTCATAATTAATATTTACATCTGTGTATGTCCAAGAATGAAAAATAATCAGATAAAGCTTGTTATTTAGTCCCTCTTGTGACAAAATAGCACCCAAAGTGAAATCTAAAGTATTTTCCTTGACAAAATATAATTTCATGTTGTCCGAAAGGAAAAAAAATTCAGGAGATCATAAGAAGTTTGGGCCAAATAAATAAATAAATCCTTTAAATTAAATAATATTTAAAGAGAAGCAATTTTGAAGAAGTCTTGAATAAAGCACTAAGAGAAATTCATATAGACAAAGAATTATTAAACATTATGAACAAAAGTTGAGTGTTGCCACTTAAGAATGATGGAAACCTTGGCAAAGTTTATAATAATGCCACATGAGGAAATGATATAACTCAAAAACTCTTCCAAATTTTGATTAGAAGAACATTTATTGGGTCTTACAAAAGATAAAACTATTGTCAAAAGAGGTGGCAATGAAGAGATTACAAAAATCATGAAAGTCATTATGGTAAAAAATAATAAAAGTGTTAGTTAGACCAAAAAACATTTTTCTGTATTCAAAGTGGCCATAACATGTACAAAAAGTTATTTTCCAAATCACCCTCATGAATATAAATGAGATTGGAAGCACTACATAAGTCAATCTTGATAAAGAACCAAACTTTGGATAAACACTTCAACAACTCAGAGATCAATGGAAGCTTTAGCATTATATGATTTGAGCATGGCAATGAAAATCATAACTTAGAAAAAAAACAGTAGAAAAAAGAAGAATAGCTGTTATTTTCAAGTAGATGACATGCAGTGAATGACAGGCAGCCTTGATACTAGAAACCAAATATGTTATCAGCATCCTCCACAGCCTTTTTTTTGGCATTTGGGTTCATCTTGTCAATGACTTCCTTACGTGGGTTAAACTTGCGGAAGTTAAACTCTGCAAGCAAGACGTAAAAACCATGCATTAAGTTACATTACACATCTCACCTCCAGTGATGCCATTGGAATCCTCCTGATGGAACAGAATACGGCTGCTATCAGACCAGGCAAAGAGTTTGATGCGGTATACCTATGCTAAAAGCATGAGCTGACTGAAATACTTGGCAACATGACACAAACCTTGAAGTACGGGTTGAGCATATCAGGGTACCTTAGCACCCCAATGTCAACCATGGTCTTCTCGTGGTACTCATGCTTGGCAAATATAGTTTCAAAGCTGTTAATGGTTGCCCCTGACTGAGCAACGATTCTCCCAAGAACTTCAATGTTGATCTTGGTTGATTCCAGGACGTCCTGATCTGCAATGAAATTCACAAACCAGGTCTGAACCTGGTTTGTAGAGAGAAGGCCCCAAAGGTTAGTAGAGCTCTGCTGTTATAAGACATAATGTCACAGAACTTACTGCTCTCACAATGGCCGAATCCGGTGACCCGTCAAACTTAAAATCATTAGAGCTTTTGTTGATAAACTTGTCAGCTCTGCTAACCCCGTCACCCATTGGCTCAACCAGGGGGTTTTGCATGAACATGGAGTTGACCTTCTCCCAAGTTCGCTCTTCTGGTGGCACTTTGGCGAGAAGAGTGGTGGTTCCCGCGATGCAAACCTTGAGAACCTCATCCATCTTCTTCACTGTTTCTGCATTCAGGTCCCCAAATGACGGTGCCAGGTTTGTGTGGAGGTAATCCTCGGCACTCGTGGAACGCACATCAATCTGCAGCTTTGCACAAGGATTGAAATTAAGCACTGCTTCAGACAAGACAGGTTCCACTTCACCTTACTGAAATCGAAACTCCCAACAATCTCACCAATCTCCTTCAATGAACCGAAGGCCTCAAGCATCGTCGCCATGGTTGCTATTGCAAATCACCTTTGGGATACACCGGAGAAGAATCAGTTTTTATAGTGGGCTGAATGAGTTAGTGCAACAGTGTAGCTTGACCACGTGTTTTTCTTATACTCGCACGTAGTATACTAACTTTAATGGTAAAACAGGTTATACATTACTTTAATAGATTAATAAGTCGGATAGCTTCATAAAATTAATTCTACAAAATATTAATTAATCATAAATAATAATATTAATAGTATTAATGTGCTGAAAACTTAAGCCAGAAGGTTTGCCATTGACATTGCACAAGTGGTCATAGAGACGACTTTTTGTTGAGATGCAACCTGTCTCAGAAATCATCAGTTTAGTAATTTGTATTTAAATCATGTTCTTATCTATGAAGACGTGCTAGAAAGGATGAACATGCAAGGAGGAATACATAGAAACTGCCAAGATACAGGCTGAAAAAAGACAATGGAGCCTACAGTTTATGTTGACTTCAAAAACCCTAAGCGCATATTCGCAACAATAATCAAATCATAGGCGGGAAAGTTTTGGACGTAGAGTTCTCCATGCTTGCCATGAGGTCGCCACTTTCTCATCCAGTTCCAAAGCCTTGAAAGCAATCCTCGCAAATTCCACATTGCTGTTCGCCTTGTAGCAAGCGCAGAGAATCGCCATCCAGAGCTTGGCCGACGACGACGAGCAAAAACTCGAGCTTCTCTCCGTAACCAGCATCACTGCCTCTTCCATCCTGTTGGCTCGACAGAGGAGATCGACCACGCAGCAGCAGTGCTCGATCGAAGGCCAGATCCCAAACTCGGAGCTCATAGCCTCGAAGAGGTTCTGGCCTTGCTCCACCAGTCCAGCATGGTTGCAAGCGCTGAGAACCACCATAAAAGTTACCGAGTCGGGCTCTTCCCTGTGCTGGATCATCGTCTCCAGGAGCTTGAGAACTCTCCACACCTCTCCAGCGTTGCCATAAGCCGCCATCAGCGAGTTCCAAGTTATCTGGATCCCGCTGGAAACTCGTCGAAAACCTGCTGGGCCTCCACTAAACTCCCACACTTGCCGTAGAAGTCCACCAGCGCGTTCACCACCTTGGCGTGGAGTTCTTCGTGGATCATCCTCCCGGTTTCCAGCGCCGCTAAATTTTCGCAAGCTTTGAGAACAGCGAGATACGTTACTCGATCTAGCGAGCAGCAGCTTTGCTTCTTCATCTCCAGATATGAATTTAGCCCAAGCTCGGCGTCGCCGGAATCGACGTAAGCAAGGATGAGAGAGTTCCACGCGATGGTGTCGTGAGTTTTCATCTGCTGGAAAACGGAGCGAGCATCGATCAGGCTTCCACACCTCGCGTAGGCATCCACCAAGCTGCTTCCCAGGTGAGTGTATCTCGGATCTTACAGCCTGTGAGTGAATCGCTGCGACTTTCTCTAGATGTTTTTCCCTGTGTTCTTGATCCTGTTTTCGAGCAGCTAAGTTCCCACACGCCTTGAGTGCCGCGAGCACACTTGTTTGGTCGTCCTTCTTCTTCGTCATGCATGGAAACGTAGAGCTCCAGAGCCACCTCTGGCTCGTCATTCTCGACGCATCCCATCATCATGGAGTTCCAAGACACAGTAGTCCGGTGCTGGATCCCATCAAAAACCCGGCTAGCAAGCTCCACCTCCTTGCATCTGGAGTAGAAGTCCACTAAGCTGTTCGCTATCAGTGTCCCGTCCGAGAAAACCACCTTGAGCTGCGTGCACAGCCATCCCTTTCTCCAGAGACTTGATCTTCACTCTCCAAGAGCGCTCTTGTGCGATCTTCTTTCCTCTCCATGAGTTCCTCCTTTTCTCCAGTGCCAACGATCGAAGCACACGCTTTGAGCGCAGCCACAAAAGATCGATCATCGGGCTGGAATCCCTCGTCTTTCATCCTGAGAAACCACTGCAAGAAGTCCACATTCTCGGAGTAGCCCCGGATCATGGCATTCCACGAGACCAGATCGACCAGAGCTCGCTGCTGCATCGATTGGAAGACGAGGCGCGCGTCGGCCGTGCTGCCGCATCGAGCGTGCACAATGCATACCTTGAGAGCCGCAAGAACGATGGAAACTTGGCTGGAGGCCATCCCGGCGGAGATTCTCGTAGATCTTGAAGGATTTCGAAGCGCCACTGCCGATCCCAAGCTTTTGCCCTTGGAATGGATTTTCATGCTACATTTTGAAAAACCCTAGATTCGCAAAGAACCCTAATCTTGGATGGATGCGCTCAAGGAAGGCAATCGCTCCGATTCTTGGCCGAGCTCGTCAGGTATGGTCTCTGGTCAGTGCCGGCATTGGATTCGAGGGTTTCTTGGCAGATTACAGCAGCGAAGACGAGGAATCCAGGCGGAAGAGGAGGCACAAGGACGAGAAGCGTAAGCACCGGAGAAAATCAGCAAGGCATTCTAGCAGCGGCAGTAGCAGCGACAACGATAGCGAGAGCGATGGTGGGAGGAAAAACAGGAGGAAAGATCGAAAGAAGAGATCAAGGAGGAGACATCACAGCAGTACCAGCGACGATGAAAAGGATGGGAAGAGAGTAAGAGACGATGATAGTGAGGAGAAGAAGAAGAAGAGGAGGAAGAGAAGGAGAAGCGAGGAGGAGGGCGAAAGACGAAGGAAAAGGAGCAAGCGCCACGACTATAGCAGCAGTGACGATGTGAGCAGCAGTGAGAGCGAATCCGAGAGAAGAAAGAAGAAGAAGCTACTGAAGGAAGCCAAGAGGATTCTCAAAGGTAAGTTTTTCTCTTTCTCCTCGCCTTTCTTTTTCTCTCCTAGTGACCATTGGTTTTCTTTCTTCCAGATCATAAGGCCTCAGCAAAGTCTGATGATCAACGAGCTAAGAAAGTGAGTCCAGAGGATTTTTCTGCCGATCGTTTGCTCTCATATCTCTTTGTTGTTCAATGCAGGTCGAGACGATCACAATGGACGATTACTACGCAAAAAACCCCGAGTTTGCGACATGGCTGAAAGAGAACCGCGGCCTTTACTTCTCGAGCTTATCGGCGGAGGAGACCCGGAAGCTCTTCTCAAGTTTTGCAGACGCATGGAACTCTGGCAAACTCGCTGACAAGTACTACCAAGGTATCAAAGCAGCGAAAAGAACGAATCACAAGTGGAATATAGGAGACGACAATCAAGGCAAGAACGAGTTTTCTTTTCACGTTTTCCTGCTAAAGCATGACTTACAGTGGATGAGGAGGATGAGAGGCTGCAAAAGAGGAAGAAGGAAAAGGCAGAGCAGAAGAAGTTCGTTAAGGAACACGAGCTTGTAATGGACGAGCTTTTGCCCAAGGCAACCGGCAAGGACAGGCTCTTGGAGAAGAAAGCCATCCAAAGAGAGAAGAACAGGAACCGCGATTTGAGTCCGGAGCCAATGCGAGAGACGGACTTGATGGGAGGGGGAGACGATTTCAAGATGATGTAAGTATTTTTTTCTCTCTTTGTTTTTCTGTTCTCAATCTTTACTCCGATTGATTTGTTGTTTGGATTTGTCAAGGCTTGCGAGAGAGCGTGCTCGAAGAGAAAAGAGAGCTAATGTGAAAGTCGAAGCGCTCCAGAAGAAGCTCTCGGTTGTGGAGGAAAGGGAGACGGCGGCGATGGACCAGTTTCGGGCTCTCATTAACACGTCGGGTGGAAAGATCACGATTCCAAAACGCGGAACTTAATTCCATCGAAACGTCAAAATATAACAAGTGTGTGAAGATTGGATTATAATAATTATTATTGTTATAAGCGCCACGAGGCATTGTTGTAGATGTTTTTGACAAATGGCAGTTTTGGTGTGTAAAAATAGTGTTGAAGTAGAGATTTATAAATGCTCAGTTTACATCCTATTCTATCAATAATCCAACTGTAGTTCAGGCTACACTATTAATATGAGAGGCTTATGGTTAATTGTTGTATTGGTATCATTTCTTTCTTGTCACGAGTGTTTCTTGCGCAGAATTTGTACTGGCCTCTGGCTGGATACTTGTGATATACGTGGTACTAGCAAGCAAGATGGCAATCCTGTAGTAATCAATGCCGGTTGCAAGAATTTCAAGGGTGAAAGGGTGCCTTCACAAGTTACATTAGAGTGGTGTGATTCCAACATTAAGTCATGTGATTTAGATCTTGGACATCAATACAAACTCTACTGCTATGACGGAGAAAATAAAGAGGTCGAGATTAACTCGAAAGTAAAGAATGTTAATGGCACCCTCGACTGTTGTACTTATGGATAAATACATGTTTTTTTGGTCTGGAGGCATTAGACCATTGGTGAAACCAATCCAAGTTCTATCCCCACTCTCTATCTTTTCTTGGGTTCCTCCCTAAACTCCTATGAGCGCATCAACTTAGTTTTAATATAAGAAAATTTATGTACTATCTTCTATTGTGAATATATATTTAAGGTAGACTACATAAATGCCAATGAGATTGGACAACAAATAATCACAACAATTGTCATTACAGCATATGTGAACCCATTGGTCTCATGCTTCTTGGGTGTTGCAAGATTTTATAAATACTAATGAATGAGATACATAAAGGACAAAATACATTAGTATATATATTTCTCAAGCAACCACTACACACAAATAAGGAATGATGGAGTAAACATATATAATTATTATTCAAAAAACATTCAAGAGATATCACATAATAAAGAAAATACAAACAAGAAAAACAACTTTCACAAGAACTAGAGAAGACATCTAGCTGTAGAGAAAGCTATGGTTAGCATTTAAAATCTAAAACTTCAATCTTTTCTATAAATTTAATAATAAAAGCATAAGGCATATCCATTACAAGGATATTCGCCCGAATATTTTAGGTCTTCACGACAATGGAGGACGGCAAGAGCAAGGGCGAGGAGGCGCAGCAACGTGGAGGTGGAGGAGCGCATTCCGACGAGGTGGAGCCGCTGGTAGCTCCAGATTTCCAGCTGCAAGCTCTTGGATCCAGGTTCGCGCGCTGCATTTGCTTCGCGGCTGGATCGCTCGGCGTCATGGCTGCTCTGGTGCTCGCATTCGTGGTCGTCCTCTCCACGCAGCACAGATCGGCTTCCTCGTCCGAGATTTCGAGGCCGCTCAGGGTTCTCGACAAGCCGCTGGTGATTTTGATCTCCTCGGATGGTTTTCGATGGGGATACCAGTGGAAAGTCCCGACTCCAAACATCGATCGCCTCATTTCCAATGGCACCGAAGCGTTCCCTGGGATGATTCCAGTGTATCCCAGCGTCACATTCCCGAATCACTATTCCATAGCTACTGGTAAGCTTTTCTTTCTTTCTTTCCTTCCATTCGTTTCTTAGAGATGTTTTCTTCGTGGAAGTACTTATAGACTTTGGCTGCTCTTACAGGTCTATATCCCGCTTGGCATGGAATCGTCGCGAACTATTTTCGCGACCCTGTTCGCTCGAGCAACGAGACGTTCTTCATGGGCAATCTCAACGCGAAGTGGTGGATTGGCGAGCCAATCTGGGAAACAGTCGTGAAGAACGGGCTTGAGGCGGCTGTCTACTTCTGGCCGGGATCACAGGTGGTGAGAAAGTCGTGGCCTTGTCGTCCCGAGATTTGTCCGAGCTACAATAAGTCGGTTCCATTCGAGGAGAGAGTGGACGCTGTTCTGGGATACCTTGATCTTCCACAGCGGCCAAGTTTCATAGGACTCTACTTCGAAGAACCGGATGAAGAAGGCCACCAAGTAGGACCGGATGCACCTCAGATCAGCGCTGCCATCACCAGGGTGGATTCTATGATAGGAATGCTGCTGGAAGGCCTTGAGAAACGTAACATCCTGGAAGAGGTGACGATCATCATGGTTGGCGACCATGGCATGGTTGGAACTTGCGATAAGAAGCTGATCTTCTTAGAAGACTTGGAACGCTGGATCCAAATTCCAAAGGAGTGGGTGGATTCGACAAGTCCGGTGCTCGCAATCACTCCGCCTCTCGACGTCGACGCAAAGGTCGTGGTGGAGAAGATGAAGCAGGGGCTGGCTTCTGGTAGTGTGGCGAACGGGGAGTTCCTGCAAGTTTACTTGAAAGAAGATCTACCTTCGAGGTTGCACTACTCCGCGAGTGACAGGATCCAGCCGATTATTGGGATGGTGGAAGAAGGCTACAAAGTCGAGTTGACACGTCCCAGGAAGACTCACACAGAGTGTGGAGGCGCTCACGGCTACGACAATCTTTTGGTTTCGATGAGGACGATTTTCATCGGGCATGGGCCGCAGTTTGCCAGGGGAAAGAAGGTGCCGTCTTTCGTTAACGTGGAGGTGTACAACGTGATTGCAACTATTCTCGGGCTCAACGGGACCAGTAACAACGGAACGACAGCTTTTCCCCAGAGTATCCTCCTCTCTAAGTAGCCCTCTAACCATGGTGAGTTTCTTCTATTGGGCTGCTAATCTCTAGCTAACATGTTTTCCACTGCAGAGTAAACGGTGAATAAGTGCACGGGCAATAGTGCTTGTAAAGTGACATCTTTTAAGATTCATTCTCGAGTGTGCTTCAAGCACGATTTTTTTGTCAGACAGAGTTTGGAGTCCTCTTGAGTTCTCCTCTCGAAGGTATAGTCTTCATTTCTGTCGCCTACTGCTGTGTTATTTGTTTGCGTTCTTTTTTCCTCGAACAGGCGTGATTCTCGCTCGTAGCTTGCCGCTATGAAGAATGACGGAGGCGCTGTGACGGATTTGAAGAACGAGCGCCAGGGAAGAACTTCGATAAAGGCTAGTTATACCATTTACGTTGGTGCAGTCCTTTGCCTTGCTCTTGCAGTGGCAGTCGTACTCCTCTCAGTCTCGCTCTCTTCATGCCACAAATCTGCAATGCGAGCTGATTCGCGCTCTACTGTCTCGCACTCGCTCAAGATTTTGAAGCAACCACTTGTGATCCTGCTCTCTGCAGACGGTTTTAGATGGGGTTACCAGTGGAAGGTTGCAACTCCCAACATTGATCGTTTGAAGAGAGATGGAACCGAGGCCTATCCTGGGATGTTTCCAGTGTACCCGAGCATTACATTCCCGAACCACTACTCCATCGCAACTGGTATGAAAGCCTTTATTTTCTCTTCTCAGCCTTGTTTAAATGGTGCCAGGTCTCTATCCTGCTTGGCACGGTATTATCTTGAACTCCTTTCGAGACCCCACCGACGCCTCAAGGAAAACTTTCTTCATGAAGAACGATACAAATCCAAAGTGGTGGCTCGGCGAGCCTATGTGGGAAACAGTTGTCAACCATGGCCTCAAAGCAGCAACTTACTTCTGGCCGGGTTCCGAGGTGGCCAAAGGCAAATGGACGTGTCCTCCGGCTTACTGTCACCGCTACAACGAGTCCGTTCCTTTCGCCACCCGCATCGATACTGTCCTGAGCTGGGTGGATTTACCGGAAGCACAGAGGCCGAGCTTGATCGCGGTTTACATCGAGGACCCCGATGCGGAAGCTCACATTGTCGGCCCGGACTCGCCAGAGATCAGCGACGCCGTCACCAGAGTGGACGCCGTGCTTGGAAGGCTGCTCGACGGTCTCGAGCGGCGGAAGATCCTCCAGGACGTGAACGTGATCATGGTGAGCGACCATGGCTTCGTGGGGACGTGCGACACCAAGATCATCTCCCTGGACGAGCTCTCGGCCGCGGCCAACACCAAACTCCCGGCGGACTGGATCGAGAGCGTCACCCCGGTGCTGGCGATCCGGCCCCCGGCTCGCCTCGCCGCGAAGAAGCTCAAGAGCATGGTGGCGGCGCTCAACGCTGCGCTTGCTTCCGGCAAAGTCGCGAATGGGAAGTTCCTGAAGGTGTTCGTCCGGGAGGAGCTGCCACCGCGGCTGCACTACTCGGGCAGTGACAGGATCTCGCCGATCATCGGGATGGTGGCCGAGGGATACAAGGTGGTGGTGAAGCGGCCGAGCGGGCCGGACTGCGGTGGCGCGCACGGCTACGACAACACTCTCGCGTCCATGAGGGCGGTGTTCTTCGCGGCGGGACCGAGGTTCGCGAGAGGCAAACAGGTGGAAGCGTTCGTCAATGTGGAGATCTACAACGTGGTCACCCAGATCTTGGGGATCAAGGGAGTAGCGAACAATGGGACCAGGAGCTTGACGAAGAAAATAATTCGCTAGATCCAAATGCATATTTTACAACGTTTTCTCCGCCACCTTTTGTCATTTGCTATAGTGAACCTTTATTTTAACTCTTTTTATTTCTATTTAATCAGTCGAAAGATAGCAATGTTCCATGAGTGTTATGCCCGGCTGCGACGCTCGCAGCACAGAGCTTGAATCATCGCCTGAGACGGAGATTTGCGATGGAATGTTGAGAGAGAACCTCCCCTGCGTCCGTGGCTTGCTGCGCGGTAAAGAATGGCCGCTCGCTGGCGGCTTTGCACGTGTAAGCAAGACCGTCATACCTGTTAGAAACAATAGGAGTTCCTATCTGAGAGGTTATAACGCTATTGCTTCTTGCGGCAGCCATAGGCCATCACTTTCGCACAGATGTAAAGAAGATTAAACCATCAAAATAGATAAGTGATTAAAACTCCTGGTATCTTGGGCTCAGTGTCCCGGCCACATCCCGGCAGTGAATCACGAGCTCTTTGCCTTGATGAGCTTCAAGTGAGAACCCTCGCGTAGAGATGAACAGGGAGATCCTTGCGCTTGGAGACACCAACTATCCTTGCGCAAGCTTACACTCTGAGCACGTAGCTGCTGCTGGTGATATTGGCAGTGATAACAGGTAAAATATAAAAAAGATTCTCTTTCAACTTAAACATTGTTGCTAGAGAACTCACGCTACTTATAGATCGATTTTCCTTGTCGAGAAGCTCGATCCAGTCTGGTGGTTCTTGCCGCTAGAGGCTCCAAACATCGGGGCGTTCCGGACAAAAGAAGGAAATGGTACTGACTTCCTTTCTCTTGTTTTGTGTATTCTTCAACAGCGAACCTTTGCAAACGGGTCGCTTCTCTAAGTTGTCATCTTCTTTCAAGGCCAGAACAAGTAATTGTCATTATTTTGGACATTTGGCTTTCTTCATGGTGCGTCTTCTTTGGATGTTCTTTTGTTTCTATAACTCTTTATCCTGTGGCTTGCGACAGGTGCTTAGAAGCGACTGTGAGTTTCACAAGCTCGCAGTCTGAGTAATGAAATCACTCATAGCGATAGTTTGAAGCAGGCATTCTAATCATCTGGCACTTGACAAGGTACATTTTCTCTTTCCTTCTTCGCAACTTCTTTGAAATGTAAGAACACTGAGACTTTAATCAAGGTTTCCCATGCTACAATGGATACCCAGCTGTTATCAATTCCAGCGAAGTGGGAAGAGTGCTGGCCCTGATTGTGGTGGAGGAAATGTTATTGGCATAGCCGTGACTGTTAGGAGATGAAAACATAACTTACTGAATGTTGCTCATATGCTGCAATGTATGCAATGCAACACAACACTCTGCTTGCTCAAATGCAGTTGTTGGGGGTTTGCCTTTTCGTATTGCAGAACGTAGTGTTTTAGCCTACAATAGCACAATCACCAGGTTAGGATAATAGGATAAAGAAAGGGCTTTGCAATCAAGTGATCACTTCTTTAGCCAGTTAGTTTATGGTGTAAGGGATAGGATCTTAATATTGGTATTGGAGCCCAATTTGATT
Organism: Selaginella moellendorffii; assembly: GCF_000143415.4. Classification (NCBI taxonomy): domain Eukaryota; kingdom Viridiplantae; phylum Streptophyta; class Lycopodiopsida; order Selaginellales; family Selaginellaceae; genus Selaginella; species Selaginella moellendorffii. The sequence continues at coordinate 72,209 of NW_003314283.1, read as the reverse complement.
TTTGTGGCTAATGAATAAGGCAAAAATATTTTGAAAGAATATTCAATATAGTGGATCTAGAGGGAGAACCAAGGTTTGATAGACCTTAAGAGAAGGACCATGGTGACCGAAAGGTGGCTTAAGTGTGATTGCGGAGGATTATTTAGTGACCAGAGGGTGGCTTAAATGTGATTGCGGAGGATTATTTGGTGACCGGAGGGTGGCTTAAGTGTGATTACGGATGATTATTCCTTGACAAGGGGAGGGTTGTTAAGCACCATGTCAGGATAATAGGATAAAGAAAAGGCCCTACAATCAAGTGATCACCCCTTTTAGAGTGGCCTAAGTGTAATCATGGACAATCATTCCCTAACAAAGGGAGGATTGTTAAGCATTAGGTCAGGATAATGGGATAAAGAAAAGGTCTTGCAATCAAATGATCACCCCTTTAGCCAATTGGCTTAGGGTGTAAGGGATAGGATCCTAATAGTGTAACAATCAATCACTATCGAAATAAAGGGATGATACTCACCATAGACAACGATCCAACACTCAATTGACACTCTTGTTAAATTACTAGAGTTCTTTCAGCTTGGAAATGGAAATGAAGAGTCACGCTACATCAATCTTGGAGTCATCATTCGAAATCCAAGGCACAATTAATTTGGTGGTGTGTGTCATTTTGCCCTAAATCCCCGAGAAACCCTAAACCAAATTAAGAACCATAAATTTAACAACTTTTGCCATCTTTAATCATTAATCTAGAAGCAACACATTCCAAGAACAAATTATAAACCATGAGAAGGACAATATAAAACCATTGTGTTCTAAGTTAGTATATCAGCAAAAGGCATCATTCCTAGAATTGATCACTTTCAAGATCATTCCAAAAAGTGATCAAAAAATCCTTATAGGCTTGGGCTTTCCAAACATTGGCTCTCACAATATCAAACTCCTGCACCTTGTAGACCAGCCCATCATAGATCATACTTGCGACTCTTCCTCGTCTTGCTTGTCACTCTAGAACAAAAGTTACAGAGCAAACAAAATCACTCTCCACTCCTACGCCTTGATCTTGTTCATCTCTTCCATCTGGGCACGAGTGTAAGAGCAGCCTTGCTCCATCATGCTACATGGTTGACATGCTTAGGTGGGCATGCTGAGTCCTAGGAGGCTCCTTTTCAATGCAATCACAACACCAACTTTGTGTGTATTAAGTGACATTGTAAAAGATCCAAATCTAAACATAGATGATCCAAGTATAAAAAATCCAAGTGTGCTCAAAAAGATCAACACCATGGTGAGTTCCATCTTACACAATAGGCTGTAGCTTCTTGGCTATGCAAAAACCAGAAAATATGATTAGCAATCCATTTTTTAACAAAAAAAAGAATCTAAATTACTATTGTAAATTTAAAATCTGACATGATTTTTGTTCACACTAAAATTTGTAATTGACTATATGATATGATCTGAAAATGTGGAATTGATTTTATTTTAATATTGGCATTTAGAGAGCTTCCCAAAGATAGCCAACTATTTACCAATACATAATAAACAACCCTAGCTATTCTACTTCTTAAATAATATGATAAATCACTAAATTTAAACTTAAATTTAATATAGCCTTAGGATATATTAAATGCTTATTATATTTTCAACTTAAAATGCCTAAAAAAAGTCAATGATAAGATTTTGTAGTGCATGTGGTTTATCCTATGGTGATTTACCATAGGATAACCACAAAGTGGAACCTAAACCCTTTATATGCCATGTGTCACATGCTATATGTCCAAGGACAGTGGAGCAGAACCCAAGTTTCAAAGCCTTGGGCCACTAAATGGAGGTATAGAGCCAAACTCTTAAGCTTATAGCCAAGGTGTGAAAGAACTGGAGCATGAAGTGACTCATGAGCATTTAGCCCAAATAGAGAAGGGACAGAAGCACGAAGCAACTTTAAAACAATTTTAGAACTTCTAACATCCCAATGCTATGACCAACACTTAAAACTAAGTTAAATAGAGTTTAGTGTTATTTCAGTATATCGGTAGCCTAACACGACAATATGGGTATTTCACCAGCTAGCATAATATGGAACTTGGGCTTAGACCCAAGTCAGACGTAGAACAAAGATAGACACATAAATAGGAGCTAAACTATACCTCAAGTTAGTTAACTATGCCCGATTTACCCATTATCCCTTTTATACATTTGTTTAGTCTCTTACAAAATTAACATTTTACAAGAAAAATGGCTTTGCAAAATAAATGCAAATTGAAGCAAACTAACATATCCCAAAGTTTCTTTATCAACACTAGAAATGAGTTCTTTTGGCAAATCTTCAATATCCTTTGGTGAAGGAGCTTGGACTATTTTGGAAGTAAAAAATAATAATTTAACTAATGCTAAAATGCCTAGCAAAACAAAGTTTTGATCTTACTTGAGTTCTTGCTCCATCAATTGGAATAAATTAGTAGGGATGTGAGATGCTTTGAAGTATTTACCACATTTAAAGGGACAAACCTCATATAAATTCCATATTGCAACCTAATCAACAATGTCCTTTGCAAGACTCCAAAGCTTTACTTATGCTATGCATTGGTTACATCGAGAATACTAATGTCCTCCATAAACTAAAAAAGATGCTTGTAAAATTATACCACTCTTTTGTACAATTTTTGCCACAAATGCTTGATACAATTTAAAGAAAACTCTCAAAAAAGTAAATTTCAAGAAAATATAAACTACTTACCTAGTTTCATATTGATATTTTATGTATAAAACTTCTTGCCTTTATGCCTTAACATTGGATCATATCAACCTCCATGCATTGTGTTCTAGAGTATTATCACTCTTTATTCATTTTGGCCTCCCAAACAACATATAACTTGTGCATATGTGTTGAAAATAGTTTGGTCGTAGATAGCTAGTAGGCCACAATAAAATGCATTGCCCCACAAACCATAGCATGGATATAAAACCTGTAAGTTACAAGTTTGTAATATGCTACAAAAACATAAAGAAATAGTTAGAAAAAACAAAGAAGAAAAACACTTATAATCTATATAGAATAGTGTATAAAGTGTCTTATTGGTGTAGATCTATTGATGAATTCATGATAAATGCCTAATTTGTAGCCTTCTTGGATTATATAAAATTAATGCCTTGCAAATTTAATACCTACTAAAATGTTAACTAGCTGCTTAATAACAAGAGTGGGAGTTAATAATTCCCTAATTTATCTTTGCATGATTCATGGGAATATTAGTCCAAACATGGTTAAGAACTTCCTCTATCGGTATCTTATGGTACATCCTCTTCCAATTTGTATCCACCACCCACATATATTTGTACAATGTTAGCCATGTAATTCCCAAATAATTTGTAAGGTAAGCTATGGTCTTTGTCTTAAGAATTTTCAAGTGCATCCATACACAAAATGCCACTACACTAGTAGATCCCCTTGACCTCAAAAAGCTATTAAAGCTCTACAAAAAGTACCATAATGAAGACCTTCCAATTTGGAAATTTATCTATTCATCATTAGAATGTCAAGATCTCCATCTTCATCTTCTCTCTCACTAGTTAAACAAATGTTGGAATTGAAGCTTAATAATAATCCCACACTTTATTCATCTTTCACCAGTACACTTGTTTACAACATTTGTATTTGAGTCCAATTTCATGAATTTGAGTTATGGGCAAGATTTACTCATTGTGGATGTCTCTAGTCACCACCAAAAAACTAAACCAACTTTGCTGCCATAACAACTACACTATTGAAATTGAATGACATGGCTCCAAAAACCCTTTCCTGCTCAAGAACCCTAAGTCACACTTAGACAATGATAACAATGATGAATGGGATGTTGTATGGGTCATCCATGCCACATATATGACTTGCATGTATGACCCATCATTTCATAGTCATGTACCATTCAAATTGCATATATGCTCATCTCATAGGCATTTGGACTCCATCCAATTGAAGAATGCCACTTGGACTATGCCACGTGTGGGTTTTGTCCATAGGGGATTTATAAATAGCATGCTATATGAAGCATCGTTGTAGATGTTTTTGACAAATAGCACTATGGCAGTTTTGGTGTGTAAAATAGTTGTAAGGAACCAACTCCCCAAAGTGTCGAATGCTAAAGGATCCCCAAAGGCACAGCTAAAATGATAAAGAGTTCATCGGATAAGACTGAGTCCAAGATCAAGTCCGAGACCGACTCTAAGACCGAGTTCGAGACCGAGTTTGAGACTGAGTCCAAGACTGACTCTGAGACTGAGTGCGAGACCGAGTTCGAGACTAAGTCCGAGATCGAGTCCGAGAACGAGTGTGAGATCGAGTGCGAGACCGAGTTCGAGATCGAGTCCGAGATCCAGTATAGGGTCTGATACCGAGTCC
>NW_003314283.1:45650-67250 GCF_000143415.4 Selaginella moellendorffii | reverse complement strand
GGGGCTGCAAAGGGTTCCAAGAGTGTAGTAGGGATAGTGAGGTCTAGGAACTAGTCTTGAAAGAACTCTTTAGTGGTGCTTCCAAATTGACTTGAGGTTGAAACTAGGGCCAAGGAGCCTTGGGTGGGAGTGAGCATGGACTCAGGTGGTGCCAGATGGGGCACCCAAGGAAGTGCTCAAGAGTATCTCCCACTCCTAGAAGGGAAACTGATTGTAGTGCTCCCGACTCATGTGAAGTGGTGCCCCACTTGAGTACCTTGTGGCTCATTGATCCTCGCCCTTCCTGGGCCTTTCCTTCGGGATAGAAGTTGGGGGGGGGGGTACCCATACTGGGCCGTTAGGCCACAGTGTTTCCCCTTGGCATCTTGAAGCAAATATTGCACCCAAGGCTTGGGATTTAGAGGGTCCCATGATTAAATCTTGTTGTACCAAGGGATGTTAGGAACTTGGAGTCTTGGTGTGTTTGGCTGCTTGTGCCTGCGGGGAGTGTAGCCGAACCTTAAGTCTAGTCTAACCTAGGGAGGGGGATTGGGAGAGATTTAGGAATCCATGGATGGATGGTTAATGCTCCGTTGCTCGTGTAATGAGTAGCTGAAACCAAGTAAAACCAAGTAGGAGCTGGTACAATAGGTAAGAACCTTGGTGAGGGAACTTAGCTAAAGCCAAGGTAGTGTTGGTCGGATAGATAAGGTAAACTAGTAAATTGGAAAGGAAAAATTTGTGGTTTACAATTTGGTATCAGAGCCTTTTCCTCAATTTTAGCGAAGGATAAAGGCGGATTGCTGGGAGATGGCAAAGGCAGGGGGTAAATGAACCAAGGTGGAGATGGAACCTCCTCCGAAGCTGGAGCCTCCGATCAAACAAGAACTTATGGATGAGGAATCCTTGTACAAGGAAGACTTCAGTGAGGAAACTTGAAAACAAGAGTCCAGTGATGAGATTCGATCGTCCAAGGCTCAATTGGATGTTCTAAAAGGACAATTGGCACAGACCAATGCTTTGCTGGAGACTCTTGAATGCAAGCTAAAGCCTGACGAGAGGTAGAAGAAAAAGCGAAAGACTGCAAATGCTGGCAATGTAGCAGGTGCGGACCCTTCAGCAGGAACTGAGGCGGAACCAAACAAAGTTGAACAAATTGAAGTGGAATTAGTCCCTCAAATAGTTCCCAAGTACAAACCAAAGCCCTCACCAATTTTCAAGGGAGTAAATGACTATAAGGTGATTGAGGATTAGTTTTACGATATGGAGGACTACTTTTGAGCGTTGTGGTTACCGAGGTCGAAGAAGGTCCCATGTGTAAAACCATATTTAGCAGATAATGCCAAGTCTTGGTGGAGAATGACAAAGGCTAATAAAGGATCAGTGACCATTTGAGAAATGATGAAGGCGAGGATCTATGTGACTTACATGTAAATTCTTGAATTTGGACTTCCTAGACCCAGCCCAGTACTATTCAACCTAAGGACACTTAATCCCAAGTATCCCAAGACCCTTAACCAATTGGAAAAGGGGGTGCACTCTTGTTCATGGGCCCTTTCCCTTTATATTTGAACCTCATGAATCATCTCTCAAATCGTTCTCTTTGGTTGCTTACAATGCACCATGCTTCTTTACAAGTTCACGCCCTCGTGAATGGAAGCTAAGAGCCACAACTCTTCTGAGAGTGCCGCTCTCTTGACACCGTACCCCTCGGGTTGAGCCCAGCAAAAGCAAACTAGACCAGCCATGAGCCCAGCGGGAGCAAACTAGACTAGCTAGATGTCAATTAACATATAGTGTAATTCCCCTAGCCAACCAACAAAGTTAGACTAGAGACCCCTTTGATACCAAATGTAAGCTCCTAAATTTGGATTTCCCAGGAGGTCATCCAGCCCAGTACTATTTAAACCCAAAGACACTTAATCCTAAGTATCCTAAGACCCTTAACCAATTGGAAAAGAGGGTGCATTATTGTTCATAGGCCCTTTCCCTCTATATTTGAACCTCATGGATCATCTCTCAAGTCGTTCTTTTTGGTTGCTTACATTATGTTTTTTCGAATGCTACTCTGCACCTAAGGGATGAGCTAAGTAGGCTAAAGTAGACTAGAATCATTCAAGAGTATGTGAATGGGTTTATGGCAAAGAGGATATTTGTCACGGATATGGGTGATATGGACGCGTTCCATACCTTCATATTAGGCTTGCAAACCTGGGCTCGTGGTGGGGTGATGCGTTGGAACTCGACTAACTACAAGGAAGCGTTGGATGCGGATCTCAAGGTGCATTTCAATGATAACCTGCAAAAAGAGAATACGACGGGGTTGGGGTCCATGTTTAGCAAAGGGGCCAAACCAAGGGGAACATATAGTAAAGGGAAATTCAAGAAGAGTTTCTCTAAGAATGAGTCCTCAGGGTTCCAGAAAGGCAAATCCGGTGGCTAGTGAGCAATTATGTGAGGGAGTCAAGCAAAAAGAGACAAACCCACGGATAAAAAGGGCAAGTCAACTAGCAACGTGAAAAACAATATATACTTCAACTGCGGTGAAGCAGGACACTTCTCGAAAGAATGTCCCTACCCGAAGAAGGCCAGAGCTAATATGGCCATTAAGTTGGGTGAAATACAAACTAAGGTATGTGATTTAGTCCCTAACTCAAAATTACTCATTATACGAGCAACTTTGGTAGAGAGTTGTTCACGACATCTACTAGCCCTCCAAGGGAATCTCGGAGGTAGCTTTATTAAGATCCTTGTTGACACAGGTGTTTCAGATAATTTTGTGGTTGCAAACATAGTTCGGCAAGCTAGACTAATAGTGCAGTGGCTGGGTGAACCAAGGACTATAGAGTTTGTTCAAGGTAGCCAAAGCACTGATGAAGTACTTCGAGAAGCAAGAGTTGAAGTAAGGACATAGAAAGTAGACATGGATTTCACTGTGTTGAACATGGCGGGATTTGACGTAATCTTCGGGATGGATTGGTTCAATTGGTTCATAGTAGCCTTACATGGACAAGGTAGCAACCTTGTGGTACTGGCAAATGCCCGGGGAGAACGATCTAGGGTGGAGGCCTCTAAATGTAGGGCAATATAAAACTAAAGACTCCTAGTGTCCACGAAAGGACAACTCACTAAAGGAACTAAGGTAGCATTTTTGTGCTTACTCTCGGTGAAGAGTGACAAAAAGATAAGAATGGAAGAAGTACCTTTAGTGATCCAGCGGGTGTTGGACCAATTCCAAGATACCATGCCGGAGGAGCTACTAGTGCCCGCACGACCGATAGAACATAAGATTGAGTTGGTCGAGGGTGCTAAGGCAGTGGTTCGTCCCTCCTATCGTTTGAACAAAAAGGAACTCGAGGAGCTCAAGCACCAACTAGAAGAGTTGGTGGACAAAGGGTATGTTAGGTTGAGCAAGTCGCCGTATGGGGCACTGGTGTTATTTGTGAAAAAGAAAGATAGATCTATGTGCATATGCATAGACTATCGGTTGCTCAATAAGTATACAAAAAAGAACAAGTACCCTTTGCTAAGGATTGAGGACCTGTTCGATACAAAATACTTCTTGAGAATTGACCTAAGGTCAGGATACTACCAGATTAGGGTAACAGAGGAAGATGTTGAGAAGACAACTTGTCAAACAAGGTATGGGAGCTTTGAGTTTTTAGTGATGCCTTTTGGGTTGTGCAATGTGTCGGCAATGTTTTTGGCATTGATGAACCATATCTTTGTACTCTATCTGGATCATTTCGTGGTTGTCTATATTAACGACATCCTGATCTATAGCAAGACGCTAGAGGAGCATGCCAAACACTTGATGAAGGTGTTTGAGAAACTAAGAGAACACAAGCTATATACTAAAGAGAGCAAATATGACTTTGCTCAACAAGAGGTAAAGTTTCTCGGGCATGTGGTGGGCAAGGATGGGCTCAAAGTGGACCCTGAGAAGGTCCAAGCGATTCAGGAATAGAAACAACCATCGAATGTACATGAGTTGAGGGTGTTCTTGGGGCTATGCAACTACTACCAAAAGTTTATTAAACACTATTTGAGAGTAGCCCTACCCTTAACGAACCAAATGGGTAAAGGGAAGATGGTACAGACAGCAAAATGCGAGGCGGCATTTGTCCATCTCAAAGGGAAGTTAAGAAAGACTCCTGTGTTGGTGTTACCAGACTTTGGTAAGGACTGTGAGGTAGAAACGGATACTTCAGACTTTGCATTGGGCGCAGTTTTGAAGCAAAACAATCATCTAGTGGTGTTCTTCTCGAAGAAGTTGGACAAGGCTTAACGAAAGTGGCCTGCCCACAAGAAGGAATTATTTATGGTGGTCAAAGCGCTCAAGGAGTGGCGACACTACCTTGGGAAGCACTTCAAAATTTACATGGATAATGTGGCAACAAAACACTTCTTGTCATAGCCCGACCTGAGAAGGAAACAAAGTCGGTGGGCCAATACTTTAGCCAAGTTTGATTGCGAGATTTTGTATACATCTGGGAAGAGCAACATCGTGGCAGACGCTCTAAGTCAAAAAGCGAGCTTGAAGTTAGCAATATTTAGCACAACGACAACTTTTTGAGACGATGTGTGGACAACATATGAGAACGATGGTCTAGCACAAGAAGTGTTGCTAAGGAACCAAAAGGCGCGAGAAGCCCACTAGAGAGGTGAGCTGCTAACAGAAGAGAAAATAGGTTATGCAGAACACAATAGACTCATCTATTATAAATAAACGAGGGTGTATGTTCTAGAAGGGGAACTAAGGAAAGTAGCCTTAGAAGAGTGTCATGATGGACCTTTTGCGAGACACAGCGAAGTGCCCAAGACAATGGGTTTATTCAAAGGGAAGTATCATTGACCAAATATGGCTAAGAATGTCTAAGACTATGTAAAGACATGTCCAACATATCAGCAAGTCAAAGTTGTAACTAAGGCTAGTGAGGGCTTGTTACAAAGTATCTCAATTCCAAATTGTCCATGGGAATGTCTTACGATAGACTTCATCATGGGATTCCTCCAAAGTGAGGGGTTTGATGTGATATTTGTGGTGGTGAATCGATTTTCGAAGATGGCACATTTCATACCCACCACAATGGAAGTGGATGCGAAAGGTGTGGCGAAGTTGTTCTTCGAACAAGTAGTTTAAGTCCGAGGAAGGCCAGAAGAGATTATCTCAAATTAAGATAAAATCTTCACCAATAGGTTCTGGAGAACTCTCTTGGAACAGTATCACACCAAGTTAAAATTCAGCACCATATATCACCCACAGACAGGTATTCAGTATTAAGTCAAATTTGATGGTGATAACACTTCTTGACAAATGGATAAACAGAAAGGGTGAATAGGCAGCTGGAGGATTATTTGCGATGCTATGTCTCAAGAGACCAAACTAATTAGGTAAGTCATTTGGGACTTGCGGAAATGTGTTATAACAATTCACCACATTCGAGTATTGGGGTAAATCTATGGGAAGTCGTCAATGGGCGAGTTATTGAAGGTCCTGTGGAACTCGGCATAACCGAGTATCATGGAGAGTTACTTGTGGTGGAGGTGTTCACGGTGGAAAGACTCAATATTTGGAATTTAATGAAGGATTCCTTAGAACGGGCTCAACAAAGTCAAACCAAGTACGCGAACCAAAAGCACTAGGATGTAAAGTTCCAAACTGGGGAGAAGGTGTGGCTGAACACCAAAAACCTAAAGCTACCAAGTGGGATCAGTCGGAAGTTGACCCAAAGGTAAAAATGCATGTATTCCTAGAAATGAACTGATCTTGAGTTCCTTAAGCAGGTTCGCGGGGCCTGCGATTGAGACACGAAGATTGAGGCATGAATTGGTAAAGTGGCTTACCACCTCCAACTTCCTCGAGAGATGGGGAAGATGCAACCCAGTATTCCATGTGAACTTACACAAGCTGTACTTTGAGGATCCACTTCGTAAGGATCAAGTAAGACTTTTACTTGAGGTTATCCAAGGGGAAGAGGAATACAAAGTTGAGGCCATCCTTAATGTGCGCAAGAGTAAGCAACAAAGACGCGAGGTGAGGGAGTTCCATGTGAAGTGGAAAGGATTTTCACACTCGAAGCAACATGTGAACCGAAGGAAAGCCTAGTGAACGCAGTGGAGGAATTTCTACAAAGCAAAACTCTATGTACTTATGCAAAGCTCAATTAAAGTATCAATTTGTAAAGTTGAGCAATGGCATATGTTGGGACCTAAAGACATGCTGAAGGTAAGCTAATTAGCATAGGTTAACTAGGTCGACCATGCGTAGGGAAAACTCCTACACCTAACTCCTCGCGGGGATGTCAAATCCGTAGATGTATTCCATGGAGGTTGGGTTCGAGTTTCAACCCCCTAGTAAAGCAAAGCTAGTTTCAAGTCTCAACCCCATACTAGGGCGTGGTGAGGTGAGGGGTATAGAGACACCTATATTCCATTGTCATGGGCTCTTGGCTGGGGAGGCTAACTTAGGCATACCGCTAAGTGGGGGGATGCCCTTGGAGATATGGTCAATAAGTCGTAGGATTAAAAAGAGACGTTCAATGTAGGTATCGAACTTCTTCTATGGGTGGTAGAGTTGTAAGAAACCAACTCCCCGAGGTGTTAAAGGCTAAAGGATCCCTAAAGGCACAACAAAAATGATAAAGAGTTCATCAGATGAAACTGAGTCCGAGATCGAGTGCGAGACCGACTCTAAGACCGAGTTCAAGTCCAAGACCGAGTTTGAGATCGAGTCTGAGATCCAATATCGGGTCCGAGACCGAGTCCGAGACAAAGTCCAAGGTCAGGTCCGAGATCGAGTCCAAGATCGAGTCCGAGACAGAGTCTAAAGTCAAGTCTAAAGTTGAGTTCAAGATTGAGTTCGAGATCGAGTCCGAATACTAATACAAGTCATGGGGTGAAAGCCCAAAGTGTGTGTTTCCCAGGGGGGGGCTGCAGGGGGTTCCAAAAGTATATGAGGGATAGTGAGGTCCAGAAACCAGTCTTGAAAGAACTCTCTAGTGGTGCTTCCAAATTGACTTGAGGTTGAAACTGGGGCCAAGGGGCCTTGGGTGGGAGTAAGCATGGACTCAGGTGGTGCCAGATGGGCCACCCAAGGAAGTGATCAAGAGTAGCTCCCACTCCCAGAAGGGAAACTGACTATGGTGCTCTTGGCTCATGTGGAGTGGTGCCTCACTTGAGTACTTTACGGCTCATTAATCCTCACCTTTCCTAAGAGTTTGGGCCTTCCTTTCGAGATGGAAATAAGGGGGTAGAGGTACCCATACTGGGCTATTAGGCCACGGTGTTTCCCCGCGACGTCCCGAAGCAAGTATTGCACCCAAGGCTTGGGATTTAGAGGGTCCCATAATCAAGTCTTGTTGTACCAAGGGATGTTAGGAACTTGGAGGTTTGGTGTGCTTAGTTATTTGTGCTTGTGAGGAGTGTAGCCAAACCTTAAATCTAGTCTAACCCAGAGAGGGGGATTGGGAGAGATTTAGGAATCTGTGAATGGATGGCTAACACTCTGTTGCTCATGCAGTGAGTAGTTGAAACCAAGTAGGACTAAGTAGGAGCTGGTACAATAGGCAGAAATCTTGGTGAGGGAACTTAGCTAAGGCCAAGGCAGTGTTAGTCGGATAGACAAGGTAAGCTAGCAAATTCAAAAGGAAAAATTTATGGCTTACAATAGTGTAAAAGTAGAGGTTACTTGAGCAAGGTAGAGATTTATAAATGCTTAATTTACATTACATTCTATCAATAATCTAATTGTAGTTCAGGCTACAGTATTAATATGAGAGGCTTATGGTTAATTGTTCTATTGGTATCATATCTTTTTTGTTACGAGTGTTTCTCATACAGATTTTGTGGTGGCCTCTGGATGGATACTTGTAATATATATGGAACTATCAATCAAGAAATCCATGCTGATTGCAAGAATTTTGAGGGTGAAATGGTGCATTAGAGTTGTGTGATCACAATATTAAGTCATGTGAATTAGATCCTAGACATCAATACACACTCTACTGCTATGACAAAGAAAACAACGAGGTCAAGATTAACTCAAAAGTAGAGAATTTGAATGGCACCCTCCATTGTTGTACCTCTGGATAAAGATAGCTGTCCCGGTAATACAGAAAGAATATCTGAAAGGACTAAGTCGACAAATAACTTTTAATACCCACAATCAAATTTATGACAGATTCAATTTGTTAGATTAGATTTTCTATTTACTCAATGGATCTATTGCTTACTGTAGCCAACTATAATTTTTGTAAAGCTCTTCTTTTCATTGAAGTTACAGTTGACAATACAATGTTAATGTATATTACAAGATTACCTTGCACTTTAGCCATTACATACTCTACAAATAGATCCAAATGAAAGAAATACTATTCATCCAAACCCAAGCCTTTCTTATGCATTGCAAATGCTCAATCTTTTATAAAATTAACATCCTACAAGAAAAATGGCTTTGCAAAATAAATGCAAATTGAAGCAAACTAACATACCTTAAAGTTGCTTCATCAACACTAGAAATGAGTTCTTTTGGCAAATCTTCAATATCCATTCTTGAAGAAGCTTGGACTACTTTTGAAGTAAAAAATAAAAATTTAACCAATGCTAAAATGCTTAGCAAAATAAAGTCTTGATCTTACCTGAGTTTTTTCTCCATCGGTTGGAATAAATTAGTAGGGATGTGGGATGTTCTAAAGTATTCATATTTAAATAAACAAACCTCATGTAAATTCTATATTACAACTTAATCAACAATGTCCTTTGCAAAACTTTGAAGCTTTGCCTATGCTATTGCACTGCTTACATCGAGAATATTAATGTCCTCCATAAACTCAAAAAAATGCTTATAAAACTATACCACTCTCATTTGTACAATTCTTGCCATAAATGCTTGATACACTTTAAAAAAAACTCCCAAAAAGGTAAACTTCAAGCAAATATAAACTACTTACCTAGTTTCATATTGATATTTTGTGTATAAAGCTTCTTGCCTTTACACTCCAACACTGGATCATGTCAACTTCCATGCCATTGTATTCTAGAGCATTATAACTTTTTATTTGTTTTGGCCTCCCAAACGACATATAGCTTGTGTATATGTGTTGAAAATAGTATGGGCTTCTTTAGTCGTAAATAGCCAGTAGGCCACAATAAAATGCATTACTCCACAAATCATGGCATGGATATAAAATTTATAAGTTACAAGTTTGCAGTATGTTACAAAAACACAAAAAAATGGTTGGGACAGAAGAAAAACACTTATAATCTATATGGAATAGTGTATAAGGTGTTTTATTAATGTAGATCTGTCGATGAATTTATGATAAATGCCTACTTTGCAGCCTTCTTAGATCATATAAAATTAATGCCTCACGAATTTGATACCTATTAAAATGGTAATTAGCTACTCAATAACAAAAGTGAGAGTTAATAATTCCCTAATTTATCCTTGCAAGATTCATGAGAATATTAATCTAAACATGGTTAAGAACTTCCTCTGTCACTATTTTATGGTACACCCTCCTCCAATTTGTATCCACCATCTGCATATAATTATACAATGTTAGCCACATAATTCCCAAATAATTTGCAAGATAAGCCATGATCTTTGTCTTGAGAATCTTTAAGTGCATCCATACTTGAAATGCCATTGCACTAGAAAATATTAAAACCCTACAAAAAGTACCATAATGAAGACATTCTAATTTGGAAATTCATCTATTCATCATCAGAATGTCAAAATCTCCATTTTCATCTTCTCTTTCACTAGTTGAAGAAATGTTAGAATTGAAGTTTAATAGCAATCCCACACTTTATTCATCTTCCATTAGTACACTTGTTTATAACATTTGTATCTGAGTCCAATTTCACGAATTTGAGCTATGGGCAAAACTTACTCATTGTGGATGTGTCACCACCAAAAAACTAAACCAACTTCGCAGCCATAACAACTACACTATTGAAATTGAATGACATGGCTCCAAAAACCCTTTCCTCCCCAAAACCCTAAGTCACACTTAAACAATGATGAATGGGATGTTGTATAGATCATCCATGCCACATATATGACCTGCATGTATGACTCATCATTTCATAGTCATGTACCATTCTAACTGCATATATGCTCATCTCATAGGCATCTGGACTCCATCCAATTGAAGAATGCCACTTGGACTTGGGTTTTGTCCACAGGGGATTTACAAATAACACGCTATATGAAGCATTGTTGTAGATGTTTTTGACAAATGGCACTATGGCAGTTTTGGTGTGTAAAAATAATGTAGAAGTAAAGGTTACTTAAGCAAGGTAGAGATTTATAAATGCTCAGTTTACATTCTATTCTATCAATAATCCACTTGTAGTTCAGGCTACACTATTAATATGAGAGGCTTATGGTTAATTGTTCTATTGGTATCATATCTTTCTTGTTACGAGTGTTTTTCACACAGATTTTGTGGTGGCCTCTGGCTGGATACTTGTAATATACTTGCTATTATCGATCAAGAAATCCATGCTGATTGCAAGAATTTTGACGGTGGAATGGTGCCTTCAAAAGTTACATTAGAGTCGTGTGATCACAACATTAAGTCATGTGAATTAGATTCTATACATCAATACAGACTCTACTGCTATGACAAAGAAAACAACGAGGTCGAGATTAACTCGAAAGCAGAGAATTTGGATGGCACCCTCCACTGTTGTACCTCTGGATAAAGATACAAATAATACATGTTTTTTGTCTCATTGCTGGAGGCATTAGACCACGTCAGTGTTACGAACACGGCCGGGATCCCGGCCGTGTTCACCGTGTTTCACGAACACGGCCATGGGTCGTGTTCCCACGGCCGTGTTCGTGAACAGTGGTCCGTGTTAGTAACACGGACCACTGTTCAGAATATTCTTGCGCGGAATATTCTGGTTTTAGGGCGCACGGCATCACACGACAATCCAGCCAGGGCGCACCATTTCAGGGCACAGCAGCAGCAATCCAAGGCAAACAAGCATGGCGCAGCAATCCAGCATACTGCGAAAGCATCCTTTTTCGCGAAATCATTCCTATAATAATATAATAAGAAATAGAATATAATTTTTAAATAACATATTCTTAGAATATTCAGTAGAATATTCGTGAGCCATCGTGGGCCGTGATCGTGTTCCGTGTTCGGGTTCCTGAAATCTGAGGCTCGTGTTCATGTTCCGTGTTCGTGTTCGTAACTATGGACCACGTAAATTACAGAATACATTAGTATATACATTTCTCAAGCAACCACTACATGCAAATAAGGAATGATGGAGTAAACATGTATAATTATTATCTAAAAAAAATTCAAGAGATACCACATAGTAAAGAGAATACAAACACAAGAAAAACCACTTTCACAAGAAACATCTAGCTGTAACTTAAATCTATTTTATTAATTTACTAATATAAGCATTACGCTGTTCTGGGATACCTTGATCTTCCACAGCGGCCAAGTTTCATGGGGCTCTACTTCAAAGAACAGGATGAAGAAGGCCACCAAGTAGGACCAGATGCACCTCAGATCAGCGCTGCCATCACCAGGAAGAGGTGACGATCATCATGGTTGGCGACCATGGCATGGTTGGAACTTGCGATAAGAAGCTGATCTTCTTGGAAGACTTGGAACGCTGGATCCAAATTCCAAAGGAGTGGGTGAATTCGACAAGTCCGGTGCTCGCAATCACTCTGCCTCTCGACGTTGACGCAAAGGTCGTGGTGGAGAAGATGAAGCAGGGGCTGGCTTCTGGTAGTGTGGCGAACGGGGAGTTCCTGCAAGTCTACTTGAAAGAAGATCTACCTTCGAGGTTGCACTACTCCGCGAGTGACAGGATCCAGCCGATTATTGGGATGGTGGAAGAAGGCTACAAAGTCGAGTTGACACGTCCCAGGAAGACTCACACAGAGTGTGGAGGCGCTCACGGCTACGACAATCTTTTGGTTTCGATGAGGACGATTTTCATCAGGCATGGGCCGCAGTTTGCCAGGGGAAAGAAGGTGCCGTCTTTCGTTAACGTGGAGGTGTACAACGTGATTGCAACTATTCTCGGGATCAACGGGACCAGTAACAACGGAACGACAGCTTTTCCCCAGAGTATCCTCCTCTCTAAGTAGCCCTCTAACCATGGTGAGTTTCTTCTATTGTACTTCTAATCTCTAGCTAACATTGCAGCTTCAACGGTGAATAAGTGCACGGGCAATAGTGCTTGTAAAGTGACATCTTTTAAGATTCATTCTCGAGTGCTTCAAGCACGATTTTTTTGTCAGACAGAGTTTCGAGTCCTCTTGAGTTCTCCTCTCGAAGGTATAGTATCTCCTACTGCTGTGTTATTTGTTTGCGTTCTTTTTTCCTCGAGCAGGCGTGATTCTTGCTCGTAGCTTGCCGCTATGAAGAATGACGGAGGCGCTGTGACGGATTTGAAGAACGAGCGGCAGGGAAGAACTTCGATAAAGGCTAGTTATACCATTTACGTTGGCGCAGTCCTTTGCCTTGTTCTTGCAGTGGCAGTCGTACTCCTCTCAGTCTCGCTCTCTTCATGCCACAAATCTGCAATGCGAGTTGATTCGCGCTCTACTGTCTCGCACTCGCTCAAGATTTTGAAGCAACCACTTGTCATCCTGCTCTCTGCAGACGGTTTTAGATGGGGTTACCAGTGGAAGGTTGCAACTCCCAACATTGATCGTTTGAAGAGAGATGGAACCGAGGCCTATCCTGGGATGTTTCCAGTGTACCCGAGCATTACATTCCCGAACCACTACTCCATCGCAACTGGTATGAAAGCCTTTATTTTCTCTTCTCAGCCTTGTTTAAATGGTGGCAGGTCTCTATCCTGCTTGGCACGGTATTATCTTGAACTCCTTTCGAGACCCCACCGACGCCTCAAGAAAAACTTTCTTCATGAAGAACGATACAAATCCGAAGTGGTGGCTCGGCGAGCCTATGTGGGAAACAGTTGTCAACCATGGCCTCAAAGCAGCAACTTACTTCTGGCCGGGTTCCGAGGTGGCCAAAGGCAAATGGACGTGTCCTCCGGCTTACTGTCACCGCTACAACGAGTCCGTTCCTTTCGCCACCCGCACCGATACTGTCCTGAGCTGGGTGGATTTACCGGAAGCACAGAGGCCGAGCTTGATCGCGGTTTACATCGAGGACCCCGATGCGGAAGCTCACACTGTCGGCCCGGACTCGCCAGAGATCAGCGACGCCGTCACCAGAGTGGACGCCGTGCTTGGAAGGCTGCTCGACGGTCTCGAGCGGCGGAAGATCCTCCAGGACGTGAACGTGATCATGGTGAGCGACCATGGCTTCGTGGGGACGTGCGACACCAAGATCATCTCCCTGGACGAGCTCTCGGCCGCGGCCAACACCAAACTCCCGGCGGAGTGGATCGAGAGCGTCACCCCGGTGCTGGCGATCCGCCCCCCGGCTCGCCTCGCCGCGAAGAAGCTCAAGAGGATTGTGGCGGCGCTCAACGCTGCGCTTGCTTCCGGCAAAGTCGCGAATGGGAAGTTCCTGAAGGTGTTCGTCCGGGAGGAGCTGCCAGCGCGGCTGCACTACTCGGGCAGTGACAGGATCTCGCCGATCATCGGGATGGTGGCCGAGGGATACAAGGTGGTGGTGAAGCGGCCGAGCGGGCCGGACTGCGGTGGCGCGCACGGCTACGACAACACTCTGGCGGTGTTCTTCGCGGCGGGGCCGAGGTTCGCGAGAGGCAAACAGGTGGAAGCGTTCGTCAATGTGGAGATCTACAACGTGGTCACCCAGATCTTGGGGACCAAGGGAGTAGCGAACAATGGGACCAGGAGCTTGACGAAGAAAATAATTCGCTAGAATCTTCGGTAATTTTACAACGTTTTCTCCGCCACCTTTTGCCATTTGTATTTTTCCAGATTGCTATAGTGAACCTTTATTTTAACTCTTTTTATTTCTATTTAATCAGTCGAGAGATACGGCAATGTTCCATGATTGTTATGCCCGGCTGCGACGCTCGCAGCACAGAGCTTGAATCATCGCCTGAGACGGAGATTTGCGATGGAATGTTGAGAGAGAACCTCCCCTGCTCGTCCGTGGCTTGCCAGAATGGCCGCTCGCTGGCGGCTTTGCACGGAAGCGAGACCGTCATACCTGTTAGAAACAACAGGAGTTTTTATCTGAGAGGTTATAACGCGATTGCTTCTCGCGATCCGCACTGATGTAAAGAAGATTAAATCATCAAAAATAGATAAGTGATTAAAACTCCCGCAAAGGATTCGTATCTTGGGCTCAGTGTCCCAGTTGGCCACATCCCGGCAGTGAATCACGAGCTCTTTGCCTTGATGAGCTTCAATTGAGAACCCTCACGTAGAGATGAACAGGGAGATCCTTGCGCTTGGAGACACCAACTATCCTTGCGCAAGCTTACACTCTGAGCACGTAGCTGCTGCTGGTGATATTGGCGGTGATAACAGGTAAAATATAAAAAAGCTTCTCTTTCAACTTAAACATTGTTGCTAGAGAACTCACGCTACTTATAACTCGATTTTCCTTGTCGTCGCAAACGGGTCGCTTCTCTACGTCGTCATCTTATTTCATGGCAGAACAAGTAGTTGTTGTTATTTTGGACATTTGGCTTTCTTCGTGGTGCGTCTTCTTATGTTCTTTCGTTTCTATAACTCTTTCTCCTGTGGCTCGCGCCAGGTGCTTAGAAGCGACTGAGTTTTGCAAGCTCGCAGTCTAAGTAATGAAATCACTCATAGCGATAGTTCGAAGCAGGCATTCTAATCATCTGGCACTTGACAAGGTACATTTTCTCTTTCCTTCTTCGGTACTTCTTTAAAATGTAAGAACACTGCGACTTGGTAGATGATAATTCTGCAGTAGAAACACTGCGACTTTAATCGATCAAGCCCAAAGTTCTCCCATGCTACAATGGATACGCAGCTGTTATCAATGCCAGTGAAGTGGGAAGAGCGATAGGATTTGTGACCATAACTTATTGGAATTTGCACCCTTGAGTGTGTTTGTTTCACGTTTTATGTGAGGGAAGCTAAACCAAAAATTTTCTCAATCTTTATTTTCTAAGCTAGCTGAATTAGGAAAAGGATAGAAAACCTTTTGAGTTGAAACTATATAAAGTAGTGTTTAGGAATCAAGCTAGGGCTTCTGTCATGGAGTCGAAGGTACTGGGGAAATATAGTTTTTGCAATGACGAGCAAAAGGTTGGCAAGCTGGGTTGTGTGCTGAGAGTGGCCTGTGATCAAGAAGGTGAGAAAGTTTTAATCAAGAGCGTGGACAATGAATTGTATGACTATGTCCGAGAGTTTGAACTCATGAGGGAGTGCAAGCATGAGAACGTCGTGAAAGTTCTCGACATGGGCAAGGAAGAAGATGGAGGTTACCTAGTTCTCGAGCACCTCTGGGATATCAGGGAGTTTAATAAGGATGAGCGACTGCGTTACAAGCTCTCCAAAGTGGGTTGGATTAAGGAAACCATGCGGCAGCTCCTAGTGGGTTTGGCAAGCTTGCATGAGCGAGAAGTTGTGCATCAGGACATCCTACCCGAGTGTCTCAAATTTGAGCTCAATAGCAACAACTTTGTGGTGAAATTGGGAGATTTTGGCTGTGCGAGGAAGCTCTCAACTCCACCAACCGTACATATTGGATCATTGGGATTCAGGGCTCCCGAAGTTATCTCCAAAGAGATTGAGAAGTTTGGGAAAGGTGTGGACATGTGGGGTGCTGGAGTGGTGTTTGCAGTGCTACTCTTGGGAAAGAAGCCTTTTGGTGGTTATAGAAATTACAATTTGAGTTGGGAGGAAGACGAGGCAAAGGTGATGGACAAGATGAAGAAGTTACCTGAGAAGGATTGGTCTATGAAAATTGAAGATAACGATGCAGTGAACTTGTTACAGGGTTTGCTCGCTTGGGATCCAGATAAAAGGCTTACAGCGGCACAAGCTTTAAAATCAATGTATTTTAGAGTGAAACCACAAGATATTGAGGAGGAAAAAGAGGTGGTAGTTCCTATGGTCAAAGAAGAAAAAGTCATAGCGAGTACTAGTATTTTCCAGAAGTTTATCATAGGTTTCATCATATATATTATTTTAGGAGACCTTTGCATACTATATAGACATTGTTGATTAAGGATATTCCCACTAAGCAATTTAAAAGATTCTTTTATGCTACCCAAAGAACAGAGATTAAACCTCGTAACCGCCGCAAGAGTGTTCTCCTTCTCTTCTTGGAATGGAATGGAGGTAAGGAGGCTGCCAGATTTTCTCACTCGGTTCTTGAGCTCCAGAATTTTTTTGCTTTCGCTCGCGCTCGGCTTCGCCCAATTCTTCCTCTTCTCCTTCTCGCCGAGAGCTTGGACACAGAGGAGCTGCTCGATCGCCAAAGCCAAATCATCCCAGCTTCTCAGAGTTTATGTCGCCGATCTTCCTCGCGAATTCCACCATGGCCTCCTCGAGAGCTACTGCCGCTCCCAGAACTGCTGCTCCACCGGCGAGTATCCCACGAATCCTCTGCTCAAGCAGCACAGTGCCGAGTTTTGGCTCCTGCGCGATCTGCTCGACAGCCCCTCCAAGAAGAAGGAAAACTTTGTTCGAGTGTGGGATTCCCGGCTCGCGGACGTTGTCTTCGTGCCATTCTTCGCGGCTCTCAGCGCTCAAATCCAGCTCAGAGGTGGCCACCGTGGCGAGTTTCGCAAGAAGAGCTCCAAAAACTCCGACTTTGATCGCCAGCGGCGAGTGGTGGAGCTTGTCACCAGCAGTCTCGAGTGGAGGCGGAGCAATGGAGTCGACCATGTCTTCGTTCTCGCTGGTAAAAACGAAACTTTGCTCTCTCTCTCCACGCTCCTGTTCTTCTTCCAGATCCCATGGCTATGTGGCACGTCCGCGAGCAAATCTCCACCGCGATGTTCCTGGTGGTCGACTTTGGAGGATGGTACCTGGAGGATGCCAAGAACAAGCTGAATTCCTCCACCATCATCCAGCACTCCCAGGTCTCTCCGATCAAAGACGTGATAATCCCCCACACGCACTTGCTGCCACCCTTGAAAATCGCGGACGATCAACACCGGACTGTTCTCCTGTACTTCAGAGGAGCTCGCCATCGTCACAGGGTAACAGAACTTTCCTGTTCTTGAGTGTGATAGCTTTTCTTTCGCTTTCGTCCTGCAGAGCGGGCTTGTCAGAGAAAAGCTCTGGAAAATCTTAGACAACGAACCAGAAGTTTTGCTCGAGAAAGGACTTCCAGACGATGCCGGTCTTGCGGAAGCCACACGAGGCATGAGAAGCTCCGAGTTTTGCTTGACTCCGGCGGGAGACACTCCCAGTTCATGCAGGCTTTACGACGCCATCGCGAGCCTGTGCATTCCAGTGATTGTCAGCGATGACATCCAGCTTCCATTCGAAGGCTTTGTGAATTACGAGGAGTTTTGCGTCTTCGTGTCAACCCGAGACGCCACACAACCCGGATGGCTTGTCCAAAAGTTGCGGAGCATTGGCAGCGAGGAGAGAAGCACGATGAGACAGACGCTGTCGCGTGTCCAGAGGTATTTCGAGTATGATAATGCGCTTACGGACGGAGCTGTGAGCTTGATATGGTCAAAAATCCATTCCAAAGTTCCTATGATCAAGGAGAGCATTGCGAGGTTTAGAAGAAATAGGAAAAGTGGTAGCTTACCGTCGGCTAAGCGGTGTCACTGCGTTTCATGAGCCTCTTCGTTACGATTTTTTGTAAATCACGGGAGTGTTCCTGTTGGAAGGATACAAAAAAGAAAGAATCCAGCGAGACTGTTGCAACAAACTTACCAAAAGTCGTGGTTCTCGCAATGACAGACACGCCATTGCGGTCCATGATGCTCCATTGACATCTCACTTGGATTAGCACTCACGTCTGCGTGACAATGAAACGAGATCACTATCAGCATAACGAAGGAGCCTTTTTGCTTTTGTTTATTGCTTTTGAGAACCTTATGCTTATCACTTCCACCTGGCACTTTGCGAATCTCTCCTCTTAAGCCGTGACAGCCACGAAAACACGAGGTCACGCTTGCTGTTCTCCGGGATAGAGACAAGTTCGCACTAAAGTCGCATTGGTTTTTATATAAGAGAAACATACCTTCGAATTTAAAGCCGTAGTGTTTCCACTCCAGAATTATCATCTACCAAGTCGTGTTCTTACATTTCAAAGAAGTCACGAAACAGGAACGAGAAAATGTACCTTGTGAAGTGCCAGATGATTAGAATGCCTGCTTCTATGAGTGATTTCGTACGAAAGTACCTAGAGAAAAAAGAAAGAAACGAATTCCTCAAAGGCTATCAAGCTTAAAGCGAAAGAAAAAGTCGTCACAAACCAGTATGGTATGCATCCTAGGCAATCATAAGCAATTCTTATGCTTCGAAATATCGATAAGAAAAAAGCGTGACTGACAATGAAAAATGCAAGTATTGGAGCTTTAGGTGAGAACTTATCATGGCAGCACTTTGCCTTGAATTTACACTCGCATTCTTCTTCCAATCCAAGATCGTTATACTCGATCTGGAAGACACTTCTAAAACCATTTCAAGGAAACCGTAAAGAGTTACCTCATGTCGCATAGAGGATCTTTGTGGAAGCTCGGGGCTTCCTCTTCAAAGGCGTGTAGGGATGATTAGCCGCTCCATCGTCTTCCTCCTCCGTTCTTGGAAAACCTCCGCAAGCAAGAACCGGATTTGAGTAGGAGCGGATAGACACACTGGCTGTGTCGTCGTTGCGATAGATCGGCCCGGAAACAGACTTTCTCACCCTTGGAACTTGGTGCTTGTGCTCTTCTTTGGAACTCGGTGTATGATCTCTCGGACGCTTCCAAAAGTAAAGCACGCTCTTCCAGGAGCTCGTTTTCGAAGGAGAAGGCCTACCATCTCCATGCAGCGTCGAATTTCGCGAGCTGGGACTGGGTTTTGGAAAGTGTCTGTCCGGTGTTCCATGGGGAGATGGGAAGTACGCTTTCACAGAGACCTGGATAAGTTACTTGAAAGTTTCAGCACGAAGAAAGCGTGTAGAGGAAAAGCTGGGAGAAAGATCTTACCTCAACTGCCTGTGTGTGTGAGGTGAGTACCAGATGATTGGAATAGCTTCGAGATTTGAGCATCATGGTTTCGTTGCCAGTATTTCTCCTGCAAGGGAAAACCAGAAAAGAAAAGAAAAGAAAAACTGTTAAGTTTAGAGCATAAGAAAGTGAAAACTTTCGATGGGATTCTCAGGAGCGCAGACACCACAAAGTATCGCGAAAATCAAATCAGGAAAAGAACGAAAACAGCAAGAAAAGACGCCAAGAGTTGAAGCGTTCGAGAAAAAATGGAAGACAGAGCACGAATTCCAAGATCTCGGACAAATCGATTAAATCTTGACACAAACCGTACCAGGACGTGGCTCGTTCCAGCGGCGTTGACACAGCGCCTCAGATTTGGATCGCGAATCGGCAGCAGCGGCAGGGGCTCTCTCGCCATTTCATAAACCCTAAAAAAACATTACAATACAGCGTCTACTTTTCTTTGTTATGATTTGCGTGGCGCATGAAAACGACACTCAAGAAGGAAGCACACATTCTTCGTCTAAATTTTTCTTTTTAGCGTTCCTCTCATAATTGCATCCCACGATCAGTCATTTTTTAAAAATAAAAAACTAAACTATCAACAATCACCTTTAAGTATATTATATATATATATATATACAATAAAACTATCTCAAACAAGTATATCTTATCTCTTCCCATAAATTAACTGGAAAATAAAGAAAGTTTCTGATAAATCATAATCCATTTTAGAAAGTTTGTAATGCTTGTTTTGTGTGGCAATTGCATGTTGTGTTGCATTGAGAATACTAAATAATTATCAATTATCAGTTAATTATTTGAAAAATTTATAGTTTCCGGTTGGAATTCATTCATATAAAGAGTAACATTTAAGACTATACTTGAAGGCCAATAATTATTTTAGAAATTTAATAATAAATGACTTACCTCTGGCTAGGAATTCAAAGAATTCTTATAAGTGATTAATAATATACATCTTTAAACCCTTCACTATATATGTTCTAAATATATGCTGGCCTCGTAAAACCAGATAAAAGAACCCTAAAAGGCACAACCCTTTACAATGGGAAAGTCAATATATATAAATATGAGGAATTAAAACATATGCTAAGCAAAGCTCAACTTGGATGCTTTCCTCTAAGCTTGTTTGATTGACATGTACTTAAGTTGTGTGCCCATGCTATCAGTTTGAGGATGATAGGGAATACTCAATTGAATACTAGATTGAGAAAAAGAATCACAAGAGTTAAAATTGGTAATCTTGGTTATGGCATGCCAAATTTTGCATATGTGACAAATATTATGTTTGTTTGTCTGCCATGAAATAATGACACTTATTATGCCACAGGATCTATTTCAAGGGCTTCTATTGTGTGTCATCAAGTTTATCCCCCAGAATTTAGAGCAGGAAAAGAAAAGAAAAGCTTAGCTTACATTTTATGCTAAACAGCACAAAGCCAACAAGGGATTTCGGACATGCTTAAGGACAGTCATTTCCTTTTCTTCTCTACTTAGAAAAATTTCATGGGCTCTAGCAATAGCAAGCAATTAGCAGCAGCACGTAGCACCAGCTGAGCAGCAAGCAACGATAGCTAATACCAAGCTTTGCACAGTAAACCAGATATTCGGGTTTTTTGTAGCCTCATCTTTATAATCATACTTTATAAAATGAAGTTAACCTCTTGAAACTCTGGAGTTGATCTTGGAACTTCAAGCTTGGAAACTTTGGATCAAAATGAAATCAGATTAAAATGTACCAAGTTACAACAGGATTGAAGATGAAAAATGGAAGAAAAAAAGACTACTAGAACACAGAAAAATGAAGAACAGGACCAAGTTGGTAAACAAAGTCAATACCCGAACCACGCTCCTTGCCGAGTGGTGAAGCACCATGCACAGCTTCTAGCGCAAGGAAGAATCGAGGAGGAAGAACCAGAAAAAGGCCTCTCAATCCATCCGCTGCGCTAGAAAGTATGCATGAAGAAGGAAGAAGAAGAAGGAATCCAAAAAAAAAAAACCTCTTCTCTCACTCTCCTCTCGAATAAAAATTAGCAAACCACGTCTTTTCGTCGTCGTTGATGTCTTCTTCGTCTCCAATGCTTTACCACGAGGCAAGGATTCTAAAATCTGGTCTGTGGTGCGTTCTTGACTCCATCCCCCTTTTGTGTTCTTGGTTGCTGTTCTTCATTTGTTTGTCCCTCTAAAACCCCTGCTAAATCCCACCATTTTTGCCAGTTTTTTCCTGTCGACGATCCTGTTCCTTCTGCCATCTTTCCCGAACAAACCCCACCTTATTCCGACTTTCCTGCGTAAAATCCGATGTTTCTTTAAGTCTCGCAGCTGAGAGCCGTCTTGATCCGCTGGACAGTGCACGAGATGAGACTGTTCACCGTTGTCACGGACTCCAAGTTGAGCTTCGCGGTTGGAACGTTGCTGACGAGAATCTGGAAAGCTACCGTGAGCAAGCACCCCGGCTCGCTGCTGCTTGCTCGGCTGCTCGTCTCTGGGGTGGTGCCGATCGATCGAGGGCCCTCCGGGAGTATG
>NW_003314283.1:39311-45311 GCF_000143415.4 Selaginella moellendorffii | reverse complement strand
TGAGTGAAGCGATCGAGCAAAACCAAGTAAAACGAAGAAGAAAAGATGGCAAACTTACTTCGCTCCTGAGACGATCATCCCGGAGGAACTCAAAAACTCTCTGGGGGCTCACAGGCATCCAGAGGGAAGTAGCGGCGCTTAGAACGATTCCTGGCGGCTCCCCAGGATTGTCGATGCTCTTACGCGTCATGACTCGCACGTCATCCTCGCCGCTGCCCGAGAGAGTCGTCCAGGTGTGCACCGTCGATGCGCTCACACCCGCGCAGAAGTTATTGGTCATTCGCTGCGCCAGCTTCAGCATGCTGCGACGTCCGGTAGCGTTGGAAATCACTGCAAAGAAAAGCAAGGATTGATCAGCTGGACCATAGCTAGAAACTAAAGAAAAATCTGTTTTTTCGCTAGAAAAGAAGAGTTTTTTACCGCCTAGATCTCGAGGGGAGATGTTGGTGGCCAAAAGAACTGCCAAACGCTCGCACTGGCGTTGCAAAGTTGCGAGCCATCGCTTGGCACCGAATGCTAGACCGCTGCTCACGAGTCCGCGGTACATGTTGTTTACTTGGCGATCATCGTACTCCATATGCTGAAGAATGGTCACCTGGAACCGCAAGGTGGTGTGAAAAAACGAGAGGAAAAACCATGGCTTACTTTGCTGTATCCGTTTGGCATGTCTTGGATCAAAAACCCCGAGGGACGAAGCCTGTTCCGGAGCTGTGGAGGTGGATTTTCTCGCAGACCGTCCACTGAAACATCGACTATCGCCCACACTCCTTCCGCGTGTTGCTTGCAGTAGCGCAAAAAGTAAGCCTCTCTCGTCGGCACCAGCGGTGATAACACTTGAAACTCGGCATACATCTGCAAGAGAAACAAAGAAAATCTATGCTTGAAAGCTCGCAAGGAGAACTTGAAGCAAACTCGAGACCAGCAATGCAATCTAGAAAGAAAATGCAAACTATGAACTCACAAGAAACTAAAAAGGATTCGTATACTCACAAGTTGTAATGCATTGTTCCAATTACCACCCACGCCAGTGGAGAGAACTTCGGAGGTCAAAGCTCTAGAAATAATACATGAGAACATATCCATCCATCTTCCCTGAAAAAAACAAAGAAAAGATTTTTCTCAGTATAAAATACCAAAGAAAAGAAAAGCTTTACCGCGTCCATGATAGTGTCAACCAAGGCAGCTCCATTCATCATCACGAGACCAGTGTCGCGAGTAACTTCGGCCTTGAGTCCTACAGGCGTTGGTCCCAATCCTCTGGAAAACTGCTGCATATATTCCTCGCCATTCAAGCTTTCCTTAGCTCCATTCTCTTCCAGGATCCACAGTGGCTCTCTCGATTGAGCCAGTGCCAGCAGCTCCTCCATTGCGATGATCGCGAGCTCCGCGACGAGCGGCTTCTCCACCTGTGAAAGTCCCCCCGGACGAGTGGCAAGCTCCAGCATCGATGGTCCAGGAGTAACTGCTAGAGCGCTGTTCGACTGTGGTCCAAACGCCGCAGCACTGGGATCCAGCGACGTCCCCGGTAAGCTCGTCTGGACGCTAAGTCCGTGAGGAGCTCCGCCTCCGGGTTTGGAGAGGTACTTGGCTGCTAGAGACGATACTCGATCGAGCTGCATGGAGCGAAAGAAAAGTTCCATCAACTTTTGAAGACAAAAATAAAGATTTTTTCCTTTGCAGCAAAGCTTACTTCGTCTTTGAGATGAGCGTTTTCGATTCGCAGCTGCTGCTCGTCGTAGGACATCTCTCCCAACGTCGCGGGGCCGCCACAGTGCGGACAAGTTGCGTTCTTGAGAGCCTCTCGCATCGCAATGTTTTCGGAGCGGAGGCGTTCGTTCTCGGCCCTAAGCATGGAGTTTTCCGCTCGTTCTTGATGTGCCTGTCTAAAACTTTCGAATTACACCCAGAACCAGCACTCTCTTTCTCGAAAAAATGACCAAAAAAACTCTTTTTTCCTCCATTCTCCTCGAAGACTTTGATGCTTACCTTCATCTGTGTGCGACGATTTTGGAACCAAAACTTGACTTGCCGGGGCTCCAGTCCCAGCTCTCGGCTGAGCTGCATTCGTTGCTTCTCGTCTGGGTGAGGACATTCTTTGAAGACCCTGAAAGAAAAAAAAAATGCAAACGAAGACAAACATCGGTAAGATACGAGTCAATGTAACAATGACAATAAAAAACTGAAAAGAATCGAAAGAAACCATCATCGGGACCTACGAGTGAATGAGTGAATGAAACCAGCAAGAAAAAGGAGAGAAGAGCAAGAGAGAGGAGCAAAAGCTTTAGAACTTAAAGAGATTCTCGAGGAAGGAGGAAACTTTCAAGACTTACATTTCCATCTCTTGTATCTGGCGGAGCGTGTGTCGGTGAAATCTCCGCTTGCGAGGTGGCTGATCACTCGGTTCCTGATCTTCACTAGAAGCTCCCTCCATTCCGGGCTCACCACCACCACCGCCACCACTGCCACTACCACCAACACCGCCGCCACCGCCGCCGCCGCCGCCACCACCGGATTTGTTCTCATCCTCCGGAAGCTTGCTTCCACCTCCAGCACCACTTCCAGACCCCTCCAGCCCGCTTGGCTGCATTAAATCACGACTAAACTCGAGGCATCAGTACTGGCAAGAGTGGAAAATCCAAATTTTAGACACTGAGCTCCTGGAAGAGAAGCTATGGAAACTCTATGGAGCTCTAGAGATGGCAAAAGAGGAAGAGAAGGAGTTACTTACGAGCCCAAGGCACAGCCCCGAAGTGTTCTTGTGTGGATGAAGCAGCGGCACAGGCATCATCACCATGCCTGGAAGATAGTTGTTCGTGTTGTTGTCAAATCCTCCTGTCCAAGCTCCGGGGTTCTTGTGAGCATCGCTAGTGAAGATAGTCGCCATTCCTGTCACTGGGAGGAGCCTGCTCGAAGTAGCAGTGAGAAGAATTTTTGGAGTTCTTGGTCACTGCAGCTTCAACCTCTCCCATGTCTCAAAGAGATTGAGCGAGAGAGAGAGAGATGGTCGCCGTGGAAAAGTATGATTTTGGTAAGCGAGGAAGGAGTGAATCACGTCTTCCTTGAGAGAAAGAGAGAGAAGGAAAGGCTACGAAGTTGTGAGCTCTTCTTTCTCTCCCCGTCTCTCCCTTTCACGGGCTCAACGCTCTCTCACGGCGGCTCCCGCGAGATTAAAACGCTGGATTCACAACGAGTGAGAAGGAGAGATTCACAAGAACAAGCAAAGAAGAAAACTCACTCTCGAGACCCCTTCTTCTTCGAGGTTCCATCTTTGTTGTTCTTCCTGAGTTCCTGGATATGGATATGGATTCTAAAGTTCTCCTTCTTTACTGCGAGAGCTATGGAGGAGGAAGCTAGCTAGAGTCTAGCTATGGGGGCTCAGCAGCTCCAAGAGATCCATTGACATTCCTGATAACAAAACACGTACACGTGCGGTGGATTAGTGTATAGAAACATCTCACGAAAAATCATGAATACGAGCGATCGAGAGACTCGACTTTCTCATTCTCTCACCGCGAGAGAGAGAGTTTACGAGAGGCAAAAGTTTAAAACGCTCAAGAGAGAGAGAGAGTGAATGAAGAAAAGAGAAGAAAAGAATAGAGAAAGAACAAGTGTGTTCTTGCTTGTCTGCGTGAAAGTTTTTGTACTGTATGCCTACAGGTATGCCAGCGAGTTATGCATTACGACTTTCCAGCTCTATACTGCTGCTATACTACCTGAGGGGATAAAGAGATGGATGGAATTCATGAATCCATGGATTCATGCGAAAGAAAACACGCAAAAAAAAGAGAGAAATGGAAAAAAAAAGAGAGAAAAAACCGAATGAGTGAATGAATGAGCGAGTGACTGAGTGGAGTTGCGCGAGTGACTGAGTGAATGAAAGAAATGGAATTGAATGAATGGATGAGTGAATGCTGGAAACAAGAAGCTCATAATGGAGATCACAATAAGACCACCAAACGAAACGAAGAGAAACAACAAAGGTCGAGCAAAAAAAAAGAAAAAGAAGAAAAAGATGGTTTTTGTGAGAAAAAAACGCAAAAAAATTCCTACCGCGCTGCTGCTCCTGCTGCTACTGCCGGCTTGGCTGGCGTCTTGGCTGAGGGTTCATAAAGAAGAAAGAAAGCACGAAACGAAGGAGGAAAAAAAGAAAAAAATCTCGTCTTGCAATGGACAAGAGCGAGAAGTAGTGGGTTTTAAATGCTCCGACTGTTTGAGAAGATCCTGGTGGGGATTGCGAATGCGACCAAAAGCACAAAAGGGCCACACGAGAAAGAGGGTGGGGAAATAACAGACATGGGGTCCTCGTCCCTACTTCTCGTGTTGTGCCCAAGCAACGAGAAAAAAACGGACACACCATCTTACAGCAAATGCCCGGTCTGGGCATTTGCGCTAACACGACCCACAAGCAAATCCCGATAGCCAACAGGAATCCAGCATTGACCCACCGGAGATCGCGACGAGAGAAATCGACCCATCAAGTCGGATTGATCTGAAAGATCGACCCAGATGCGGGATCCAATCGGGAAAACAACGCGGCGATGGAATGAAAAGGAAGAGAGAGAGAGAAGGGAGGGGGGGCAAACGCAATGCAATGGCAATGCAAGTGCAGTGCAATGGACTGGCAGGCTTTGCTTACCTCGTTGTATTCTCGCATTCGCGGTGCCAGGAAAGTTTATGGAGGCTCGGCCAAATCCACCGCCAAAAAGGAAGAGAAAATAAACTCTTATATATGTGTATGCACAACACACGCTCTTCTTCTTCCTCCTGGCAGTTGATCAGTGGTGAATTGTATAGTCCTAGAGGCACATCAATCCAATCAATCACCCGGGAACACGATTCTTCCCAGAGATCGATCAAAGGGCCGCGCTTATAAGCTTTGATCGCTAAGCTGGGACGTCTAGATCTATACGGTGGAAGTGGAAGTGGACCTTCTTCTTTGGTCGCTTCTATTCTATCGAGCAGCGGGCAGTCGCAGACTGGGCGAGTCAGAGGGCTGCTCGCCTTTGGACTTTGCGCATTTGGTCTTCTCAACACAACCAACCAAAGATGATATTTTTTGTGGCTTTTCTTTTGGAATTTTCTCGGGAAGTAAAAAAGACAAGACAAACAAGAAAAACAAAAAATTTCCAGACTATTGGGAGGAAAAAAAGATTCGAAAAAATTGTAATAGACAGTGTCCGCATATTCGTTTGTCATTTTGGTGTCCTTTAACCCCTTGTTTGCCCTAAGACAGGATCTAGGGTCCAGATCTCGCCACGTCAAAAAGTACAACGCATCGATGGCTCTGCCGCTCCCTCACCAGCGCGCGCCACGTGTCGCAGCGCCATCCCGATCCTAGCCGTTGGGTGGCAAACCAATGGCTGGGATGGGATTAGGGCTGAGCCAGCGGCATTTCTCCCGCGATGGCCAAGGTGGAGGTTCACAATCCATGGGGGAAATATCGCGTCGTGAGCACCAAGCCGATGCCTGGAGCGCGATGGATCCAGCTCCTCGTCGATGGCGGATGCCGTGTAGAGGTGAGAGATCTCCCCTTTCTTTGGAAGCTTTCGTGAAATTGCGTGAAATCTCGTCTTTCTCGTGCATTCTTGGATGCTTTCTCGGTCTTTAATCTCTCCCGGACGAGAAAGAATCGTCCTCGAGTCCTTTTTGCTTTCGATCGCTCGCTTGTCCCTCATGAGTCCTTGGATTCATTCTCTGCGCATTTATTTTCCAAGGTTTGCACGGAGGACAAGATCATTCTCAGCGTGGAAGACATTGTCGCGCTCATCGGCAGCAAATGCGACGGCGTCATCGGCCAGGTATCGCGAGAGCCAAAATTTATGGTTCTTTGCTTCCTTTCCACTTTGCTGGATTTCTTTTTAATACCAAGTGTTTCTCTACTATAGCTCACTGAGGACTGGGGCGATGCTCTCTTTGGAGCATTGAAGAAAGCCGGCGGCCACGCCTTTAGCAACATGGCAGTGGGCTACAACAACGTTAATGTGGACGCTGCTACGCGGA
>NW_003314283.1:28810-39211 GCF_000143415.4 Selaginella moellendorffii | reverse complement strand
AAGATCTCTCTGTGAGTTTGTAACAACATCATTTAATGATCTTACAGGGTGTTCTCACCGAGACGACAGCTGAGCTTGCCGCTTCGTTAACGCTGGCTGTTGCCAGGAGAATTGTGGAGGCGGACTCGTTTATGCGAGCTGGGAAATACAAAGGATGGCTTCCCTCCTTGTAAGTCTTGTCTGCGACCGAAAAAAATCCAAATGAAAATTTGCAGGTACATTGTGCTCCCGGGTGCTGTTTTGACTGATGTGTGAGCGTCCCTGCTTGCAGATTCATTGGGAACTTGCTCAAGGGACAAACTGTTGGAATCATCGGTGCTGGGAGGATTGGATCGGCCTATGCACGAATGATGGTATCATTGCTTCCGGAAAGCTTGTGCGGTATTTTTTTATTGCTTTCGAGTGCAGGTTGAAGGGTTTAAGATGGATGTCATTTACTACGATCTCTATCAGTCTACGAGACTGGAGAAATTTGTCACAGGTGAGAATGCCAGATCTCATCACTCGACAGTAATGAACAAACAGTAACCATTTCATGCAGCGTATGGAGAGTTTCTCAAGTCCCAAGGAGAGACTCCGGTCACTTGGAAAAGAGCTGCAACGGTGGAAGACGTTCTTAGAGAGGCGGATGTGGTCTGTCCAGTTTCATTCCATCACACTGATAAAATGGCTTTATGATCCTTGTCCAGGTGAGTCTACATCCAATACTTGACAAAACAACATACCATCTGATGAACACGGAAAGGCTTTCAATCATGAAAAAGGTGAACATATTATACGCACGAAAAGTACCTCATGCAAACATTTTTAACTGCTTGCTACAGGATGCCATATTAATCAACGCAAGCAGGGGGCCAGTGATTGATGAGGTGGCCTTGGTTGCACATCTGAAAGCCAACCCAATGTTTCGTGCGGGACTTGATGTTTTTGAGGTAGACAGCCCGTGAATACTTTTACTGTGGCTAACCATCAACCAAAAAAACTTATCAGGACGAGCCCTTTATGAAGCCCGGCCTAGCAGAGATGCCAAACGCCGTTGTGGTGCCGCACATTGCATCAGCATCCAAGGTGTCAAGCCTTTCCATCGTTGAATTTCTTGGGACTGAAACGATCACGTGGTAAATTTTCATTTACAGTGGACAAGGGAAGGCATGGCCACGCTTGCAGCGCTCAACGTTCTCGTAAGGACACATCCCCTTCGCGCAGTTATCAGCTAATAATTTGCGTGAATCGTATGACACCAGGGGAAATTGAAAGGATATCCAGTATGGCATGATCCCAATAATGTCGTCCCATTTCTGGATGAGAAGACTCGGCCACCAATGGCGTGCCCGAGCATTGTTAATGCGAAAGCATTGGGTAAGTGTCTGATAGTAACTTCCACCATAGCTCACAAAGCCGTTCCTTTTCTCCTCTCTTTGCAGGGCTGGCTGTTGCTAAAGCCTCTAAAATGTGAGAATGAGCGTCAGCTCTGTAACTATTTTATGAACGCTCTGGTAAGAACTTTTTACACGAGCTAGCGAGAGCGAGAGAGGTAAAAGCTTTCCTATGCCTCTCTTCGCATCACACAGGATAAGTAGTGCTCTCCGAGTTATCGTTGTATGCCTCGTTTTTCAGATACAGATAGACGCGAGGATGATCCACGTCCAGGAAAGTCTCGGTGGTGTTTTGCACGGGACAGATATCCACCGCGATGCAAACGTCGGCTCCTCCAAAAACGAAAGCTACTCCGCCAGCGACAGCTCCAGCGGTCCTAAATCTCGGCGTTGGGATCATAGCTTTTTGGACCCAAGTTTGATCGTCTCCATAGAACACCTTGAAAGCGAAAAAGATCATCCAAGCCAAGCTCGAGAAAACGTAGAGAACTTCCAAAGTTACCTCGTTTACGTGCTTGGGATACTTGAAAATATCCTTCTCGCGGTAATGGCCCTCGCCTCCGACGATCATAAGTTTGTTCCCGGGAAGAACCAACGCAGCCTAGTGCAAAAGTTACTTTTTCAAGTGAAAATGGGATAGTAACTTACTGCGTCACCACGCGGTGTTAACATGTCTGGTCGTTTTGTCCACTGCCCAGTGGTAGGATTAAACGATTCCATTGCGGCTAAAAACGCATTGCCACCTTTGTTCGTGGGATCCTTGATGAAACAAAAGTAAAAAACTTGAAAGTAAAAACTTTGAGAGGTTTGATCCAACTTACATAGTAGCCTCCAAGAACGTAGAGTTCGTTCATAAAACTTACGCACATAAGATCTCCTCGTGGCGTTGGCATGTTTGGAACCTTGGACCATTGGTTCTTGGCGGGATCATAGACTTCCACGCTGTTTAGAAAGTTGTAATCGAATCCATAGCCTCCAGCAACATAAATCTGCGTTGACATTGGAATTAAAATAATATTGAAAATATATAAAAATTTATTAAAAAAATACAAACCTTGCCATTGACACTGGCAGCGCAAGTATCTCCATGAAAATCGATCTGATCGGTTCCACGGCTCCATTCATTCTTAGCGATGTCGTAAATAAGCGTGGATTTCACCAGAGCAATATTTTCTGGACTCGAACTATTTCTTCCACCAACAACGTAAATCTTCTCTGTATGTCACAATGAAAAAAAAACCAAAGCAAAACACCACCTATCAAACTTAATCTCCAATAGTTTAGAGCACCTCTTACTATCAAGCAAAGCCGCCCCAAACCGATAACGAGGCTCAGGCATTGGCGCCACCTTTGTGTAGTTTCGAAACACCGTGTCATACTTCCAAACATCGCTGGTCACATTTCCATCTACGAGAGATCCTCCAATTATAAAGATGAGCTCGTCTGGATCCACTCCAATAGCTGCGTGATCGGCCAAATTATCTGTAGAAAAACGAGAATGAGAAAGACAATCGCAACTAGCCGAGATGGAGTCCGAGATCTTCTTGGGAGAGAGAGAGAGAGAGAGATCATCTTACATGGTAACCTCGGTTTCATGGCCCAGAATCCACTCCCTCGAAACAAGCTCCCGCCATAGGTGAGGCCATTCAAGTTCTTCCTTCCAGTTCTCGACGCAAAGGCGACGTTGGGATTGGAAATCAGACCTTGGCGATCGTCCAGGCTCGAGATCTTGGTGCCCTGCAAGCCAGCGATGGCGGCCACGATCACTGCTAGTGCCAGGAAGGCGGCGCTGAGGCCTAGCAGCGCCCGCCGGAGCCTAACACTGGAGCGCCGCAAGCGCTTGAGCTCGAACTGGATGGCGACAATTGGGTCGCGATGATCGAGAGGAAGGGGAGGAGGATCATCTTTGTTGATCATACTGTTCATCCGAGAGGGAGAGAGAGAGAGAGAGAGAGAGAGAGAGAGAGAGGGCAATTGGAGAGGATTTAGTGATGGATTGAAATCTAGAAAACTTTGTGGAGCTTGCAAGAACGAAAGCAAAGAAGTGGATTGTGGAAAGAGACAAAGAAAAAAGTTGGGATTTTGCTGCTACTGCGGCAGAGGTCGTGGGTCATCGCCAAGAAACCATTTGTTAAATTTCCTTTGGCAAGTTCGCAAAGAGGGACCAAAAGTCAAAGGTGCGACCACCGCCCAAAAGTCGTCGCATGGTTTTAAAAAGTTGGCATTTTTCTGCTTGTAAAATTAGCAGCGTTATCCACTTTAGGGTTTTATGAGAAGTTAGGGTTTTTGGGGAGCAAAATCGCCATGGATGCAGCGAAGATCGCCGAGCTCAAGCAATTCGTGCAGATGATCGAGGCGAATCCAGCCATGCTCCATCTTCCCCAGCTGCGATTCTTTAGAAACTACTTGGAAAGGTAGAGCTCTAGTTCTTGGTTTCTTGTCTTTTCTTCTTTTGCTTTTTCCTTTCGCGTTTTGTTGTGAATCTCCTCTCGATTCATTTCTGTTGTGATCGATTTTTCGATTGTGTCTCACAACACGAATGTAGCTTTTGTGATTGGTTTTTCTTTTCATGGCTGGATGCTTGAGAACAGTTCTCTTTCGTTTTGTTTGTCTTTTTTTGGTTTTCTCGTCTTGTGATACAATGGATGCAGTTTGGGAGCAAAAGTTCCATCCGGTGCTACTGCTGCTGCTGCACAAGACAGCGACGAAGACATGCCAGAGCTTGAAGAACTTTCTGGTAACAAGCCAAAGGTTGAAGTGGAGGAGGAACCCGAGATCATCGAGTCGGAGGTTGAGCTCGACGAAGATGGGATTGTTCCCGCTGACAACGATCCTCCTCAGAAGGTAGCAATCTTTCATTTCTTACTTCCAGCAAAAACGTTGTCTCTTTTTTATTCAGATGGGTGATTCTTCTATCGAGGTGACGGAGGAAATGCAAGACAATGCGCAGCTTTGCAAGAGCAAGGCCTTGGAGGCGATTGCTGAAGGTATACTGCCACGAGTTTTTCTCGACCTTGTGTTGGTATTTTTCATTACGTTTTTCTTCTGCTTTTAAAGGTGATCTTGATGAAGGCGTGAAATATCTAACTGAAGCGATTGTGAGCAATCCTAAATCTGCGCTGCTCTATGCCAACCGAGGTAATGTAAAGTCTCACAAAAAGATAAGTCTCGTGTTTGTTTTACTTTCCCTCTTTTCAGCTGGTATCTACGTGAAGATGAAAAAGCCAAACGCTGCAATCCGAGATGCTGATGCTGCTTTGAAGGTAAAACCCTCTTTTTTAATCTCGCAATTGTGTCTAACCATTTGAAGCTTTGTAGTTGAATCCGGATTCGGCTCGGGGCTACAAATGGAGGGGAGAAGCAAAAGCTCTACTGGGACAGTGGGAAGAGGCTGCAAAGGACTTACACGTAGCCTCGAAACTCGACTATGACGAGGAGATAGCCGCCATGCTTAAGAAGGTACGCACCAAAACTCTCGATGCTTACGAACTTTTCTATGGAACTTTCTTGTAGGTGGAACCAAACGCTCACAAGCTGGAAGAGCACCGCAGGAAATACGAGCGTCTTCACAAGGAAAGTGCCGAGAAGAAGGCTGAGAAGGAGAGGCAGCGACGCAAAGCAGAGGCTCAGGTTCGAAAGAAACTCCATAGCTCTTTTTCTTTGTTTGCCTCTCGTTTTTCCTGGCATGTTTCTAATCCATGGATTTGAATTGAACAGGCTGCTTACGAGAGAGCAAAGAAGCCAACTTCTCCGAGTGGTGGTGGTGGCTTCCCTGGTGGAATGCCTGGAGGATTTGGCGGTGGAATGCCTCAGGGAGGAGGCTTCGGTGGTGGAATGCCTGGTGGAATGCCTGGAGGCTTTGGTGGAGGAATGCCCGGCATGGGAGGCGGGCCAGGAGGAGTCGACATGAGCAAGATACTAAACGTAAGCTCTAGCTTCTTGCAAAGTTCTTGCCAAGTTCTTGCAAACTTCTTGCAAAGTTCCTCTTCGAATCGATTGATCTTTTGATCATCTCCTCTTTTGACAGGATCCGGAGCTCCTTGCTGCGTTCCAGGATCCAGAGATCATGTCCGCTCTTCAAGACGGTAAAAAAGGCATCTTTTTGGAGTGGAACTTAAGTGGCTTGCTTGGTCTTTGCAGTGATGAAAAATCCTTCCAGTCTCGCGAAGTATGAGAACAATCCCAAGATTGCTCCTATCATCAACAAGATGAAGACCAAGTTTGCAATGTAGGCGAAAAAAAGGTTTTGTTACTATCAATTGGTTTGTAAATCTTTGGTCCAATGGTTTAACAATCTCATCTTAAGATCCAGGTGTTTAAAAGATTCTGTGTGTGGGGATACTTAACGGCTGCGATTCTTGGGTGGTAAAAGAGAACGAAATAAATAAAAAGCTCCACTCTGACCGTTAGATGCCGCGCCTTTTCTTCTTCCGCCCTAGGGTTTCATCCTCCCATCGCGACAAGTATTCTCTTCCAGGGTTTCTTCGATCCGGCAATGCGCGGCGACGATAATCCGG
This sequence comes from Selaginella moellendorffii, assembly GCF_000143415.4. Taxonomy (NCBI): domain Eukaryota; kingdom Viridiplantae; phylum Streptophyta; class Lycopodiopsida; order Selaginellales; family Selaginellaceae; genus Selaginella; species Selaginella moellendorffii. The sequence continues at coordinate 33,318 of NW_003314283.1, read as the reverse complement.
CTATGGCGATGCCTCCACCGATCCATCGCGGCGCACGGCTCCGGCAGCACAATGCGCGCAGCGGCGACGAATGTCACATCCTCCCAGGTCTGATTCTCTCCGCGGATTGATCGATCCAGGGGCACGATGCTGCCCGGCCAAGTCTGGGCTTGAGAGAGGGCGATCATCGATCAGCACAGGCCATGGACGACGAAGGCGAGGATATTTCGAGGCGGCGCCGGATGATGAAGTCCGAGAGCTTCGTCAAGACGCGGTCCACGAGCAGCTGTGCCACTCCGAGGTACCAATGGCGATCCATCTCATGGTCGAGTCACGCGCCGGTCCAGTCCCCGGAGGAGAGCTCCGAGAGTGGCAATGAGATTGGAGAGGACACGGACAGCGATGGGGATACGCACACACTGTGTCCGCCTCTACAGTCACTCTCGGTTTCTAGCGAGGGGAAAAAGGTGCTGAGGAAGGGGAAGAACTGCCTGGATATCAAGCTGGATCTGGGGATCATCGAGAAGTCTGTCCCGGAAGAGGATGAGGCGCTGGAATTCTCGGACTGGCAGCAGCAGGAGGAGAAGGCCGTGGAGAAGGACAAGCAGTGCACGCAAATCTTCGGGCATTTGTTCGTGGGTGGAAGATCCGCGGCCCAGAATTACGCTGTTCTCCAGAGCTGCCGGATCACCCACATTCTCAACTGTGTGGGATTTTGCTGCCCCGAGTACTATCCAAAGGAGTTCCAGTACAAGACGCTGTGGCTCCACGACACACCGGCAGAGGATATAGTGTGCGTGCTCTACGACGTTTTCGATTTCCTGGAGCTCGTTCGCGAGCAGGCTGGCTGCCAAGTCCTGGTGCATTGCTCCGAGGGAGTTTCCAGGTCCGCTGCGCTGGTGATCGCCTACATGATGTGGCGAGACAGGAAAAATTTCGACCAGGCTTTCGATCGGATGAAGTCGCTCAGAGGTTCTACGAATCCAAACTTGGGGTTCGTCTTCCAGCTCATGCAGTGGCAAGCCAGGATCATTGGTGCTCAGAACAAACCGTCGACGACGAGCATGTACAGGATTGCACCGCAGTCGGCGTATGATCCTCTCTATCTGGTGCCGAAGACCGTCGCCAACCCGAGCTTTGATGCTCTCGACTCTCGCGGCTCTTTTGTCGTTCAGACGACGAGCAAGCTTTACGTTTGGAAGGGAAAGAGATGCGAGAAAGGGATGGTGGCTGCCGCTGACAAGGTGGCGTTTCAGCTCATACGATACGAGCATGCTCACGGTCCGATCCTCACAGTTGCCGAGGACAGCGAGCCGCCAGCTTTTCTCGAGGCACTGGCGTCTTCTCCGAAAAGTTCTTCGTCCAGGGATTGCGGTGCCAGTTCGTCTTCCAGCTCCCACTCACCAAAGGAAAAGGTGGTGTCGATCTACGACACGGACTATGATATCTATTCCAAAGCCAGGGCAGGAGAGTTTACAGTCGCAATGCCCGTGAGAACACCGGTGTCGGCTATCCAGGGAATGAGAAGTCCGCAGCCAAATTGCAAGCCGTCACCTCCAAGCAAGAGCTAACTAGGAGACACCAGGAAAAGGAGGCACACAGTTTTGCGGCGCCAGGGGCATTTTGTCCGTGAACTGCAAAGGTAAGTAAGCTTGCCACCACTGCTACTTCGCATGCCCATTTTCTAAACCAGATTCCAGGTTTCGAAGAACGACACGGACAGTTTTGTGAGGAGGTGTTCCGAGCGCAATAAAAGAGGTGCACGCCTTATCCATTGTTTTAATTATTTGTAGCTTTTGACTCAGCGTTTTCCACTTGAATGCAGGTGCAGGCAGTTCTAGCGCTGCGAAACATAGCTTCCGAGCTCTCAGGTCCTCCCAATTAGTACTACTTAGAACACAGACTTTATACACAAGGGGGCAAAAAACAAACAACGAGACAACAAAGAAAGAAAGTAAGAAACGAAAGCTCTCGTATTTCTACCTGTGCAACTTGGACTGATGCTTCTTCTTCTTCTTCTTCGTCCAGCGCTGGAAGCACTGCTTATCCGGACGAGACAATGCCGCCAACGACGGGATACTTATCGGAGAACTTTTTCTCCCAGTCGAGTAAGGTTGTCATCTCCTTCTCGCTCAAATCATCGAGAGGGCCGCTCACCTCGTCCGGCTTGGTGCTCATCTTTGCGAGTCCTCGGCTAGCATCCTTTCCGGCGAACACGGCGTATGGTCCTCCCGGCCCGTAGAAGTTCGTGGCGCTCGAGACATTGTAGACTTTTCCCCGGATTGCAACGCACACGGGCAGCGTTGGGTCGCTTCCATCGAATTTTTTGAGCTCTCCGGCAGTGATGTTCCCGACTCTCGCGTAAGCCATCGAAAGATCTCTTTTTTTCTCTGCAAAGATTCAAGTGGTGAGTGAGCTCTGGATTTGTTTTTGCTCTTTCACTGATCGCGGGATGTTCGCAGGGAGCGAGAGTGAGAAAATTGAGCTAGAATTGGAGTGGAATTCGATCGAGGAGATTTTTTGGGACATCGCATTGAAGAAGAAAGCTCTCACCTTGTTATGTTCTTCGCCCCCAAGTGTAGAGTTTTTAGGTAGGGTTTGTCACGACATCTTTTTATGACGTGGCTGGTGACGTGTCACGGGCAGTGCATTTACTATGTTTTGCGACGTGGCAGCTGCCGTGGCTTGGGGTTTTTGTTTTTAGGGTTCTTCGATTTTCTGGAGGGAAGGGAATGGCGCTCCAGGATGAGAGCAAGCGGACAATGCGCGTGAGTGGCGCGTTTCCTCGCATTGTCTCAGCTGTGTTTCTTGCAGGTCGCCGTCGTTGGCTGCGCTCACGGCGAGCTCGACAAGATTTTCGCCACTGTGAGGCATGTGGAGGCCAGCGAGGGTTTGAAAATCGATCTGCTGCTGTGTTGTGGTGATTTCCAGGTTCGCTTGTCGATATTCTGTCGAAAATTTTCTCAAGAGGAAAGATTAATTTTCGCAGGCCGTAAGGAATGAGCTTGATCTTCAGTCGCTCGCTTGCCCTCCAAAGTATCGCTCTATGAACAGCTTTTGGAAATATTACGCTGGAATAGAGACTGCTCCGTGCACGACTGTTTTTATTGGAGGAAATCACGAAGCCTCGAACTACTTGTGGGAATTGTAAGGGTTCATGCTAGAAAAAAGCTATGTTTTTTTTTTCTAGCTCGTTCTTTTAACGTTGGAACTTATAGATACTACGGAGGATGGGTGGCTCCGAACATCTATTATCTGGGAGCTGCCGGAGTGATCTGGTTTGGCGGGCTTAGAATCGGTGGCTTGTCAGGAATTTATAAGCAGCATGACTACCATCGAGGTAATTCACTCTTGTTCTGGAGTCTCTGATAATAATTTTTGTAACAGGGCATTTTGAGCGGCCTCCTTATAATCTTAATGAGCTACGTTCTGTTTTCCACGTCCGTGAATACGATGTGCACAAGCTTCTCCAAATCAAAGAACCAATCGACATTTTCATGTCGCACGACTGGCCTCAAGGTATCGCACAATGTGGAGACTTGCAGGGGCTTTTGCGTTACAAGCCCTTCCTTCAACAAGAGGTCAGCTTGCCGGTATCCTTGTTTTCTTTGTGTTGAGTTCGCGGTTTAGATTGCAGATAATGTCTTGGGAAGTGTGCCTGCCAGAAATGTGCTTCTGAATCTGAAACCGTCGTATTGGTTTTCGGCGCATCTTCATGCCAAGTTTGCTGCTATTGTAAAGCATGGTGACGAGAAGACTACGAAGTTCTTAGCGTTGGACAAATGCCTACCGGGTCGCCCGTTTCTGCAGGTTTCTCTGGTGTTAAACTCGAGCATTGAAACTGACTGTCGATCTTCTTGTGAAGGTTTTTGATTTTCCCACGGCCGACGGAACATTGGAGGTCACCTATGACAAAGAATGGCTGGGAATAACACGAGCTTATCACTCGTGTTTTCCTTTGGAGAGGGTTGTGAGGACTCGGTAAGTTTGTCCCTTTTAATGTGCATCTTTGACACCATATGTCGGCAGGGCGTGTTCAGACATCAAAATCCATCGGGACTGGGTCGAAAACCTCTCGCTCACAAAGAGTTTGATTCCTTCTTCGTTTCAACAGACGGCTCCTATATATGATCCTCACAGAAAACTAACCGGTCCTACTGGTATGTGTACGTTTTTATGCTTGCGTATTGGGTTCCAACTTCGCTTACATAAAGGCGTTCTTTCCACAGGGCATGCCCAAAATCCTCAAACGGAATACTTTCTGGACCTCCTGCAGTTGCCGTATTTGCTTGACGCGACACCCGGACGAGCTCAAGGTAAATAATCTCGTTTTCCTTTCCAGCCCTGCATTTACACACCTGCTCTGCAGCGGGTCCCGTCGTGGATTTCAACGAAATCCGTCTCGAAGATGAAGAAGAACACGAGAAAGGCTGTACGGTGGCTGATCCCAATGAGATTGTGCTGGCTAACGATGATACAGACGTACACTAATCGTCAACTCGCTTTCTATGTCCATCTCGACTTTATTC
>NW_003314283.1:26406-28629 GCF_000143415.4 Selaginella moellendorffii | reverse complement strand
TGTTCCTTATCTTTATTCCTCGTTTTTGCTTATCTTCGCTTCTACTTTCTTGTTGGCCATAGTGGCTCATAGGACGATGATTTGGAGTTGGATACAAAGTGACAATCAATGTGTTGGTGGTGGAATGGCTGTTGCTGTTCTTGCAGCTCCACTGTGCTCTGTCGTCTCTCGGAGACACTGCTGCCCTTTCTACTGCTCTGAGAGCCAGCACAGACGAACAAGGACTTCATTCTCCCCGCCCAGCCTGGTAAGCTTTTACTTCTACGCAGACAAAAACGTTCCCTCTCTCTCGTTTGTCTCTCAGTAAAAGCTAAAGTTTGATCACAAAAACCATGCCACGAGTTTAATCAAAGACGAGTACATTGTGTTGGAGTGCTTCGCTCAAAGAAGATCTACTCGCGGTATGGTTTTCTTGAGCGTTTCTTTCGACACTAAATCTATTTGCTCGCTATCGCAGGTGTAAGCATAGAAGTGAAAGTACTTTGCGGACAAACTTAAACATCCTTTCAATCCATAGCTTTGCTTCTCAGGTGGAAGAAGTATAGAAGCTATTGGAGATCAAAAGTTCTTTACGGACACACTTAAAAAATTCTAACGAGAAGCTCCTCTCTTTGATTTGTGCTCTACTTTCCTTTAAAGATTTGGTAGCGTTGGACTGGCGTTGGGTGGTCAAGCGGTCAATTCAACGCCGCGGCCTGCGGGAAAAATATTGTCAATCCCCGTAATAGAGGCGTTGACTGCGGTGACCGCCACGTGTCACTCCTCTTGGCGCTGGCGTGTCAGACAGGTGGCAGACTATGCCACGCTGTATCCCGCGTGGCGGGGTGCGCATGCACGCCACGCGGACGGCCGAGATTCGCGAGGGGTTGACTTTGGTTGAAATTTTTTCTCCGTGTGTGTGTGTGCCTCTGTTAAAGGCTGTCGCTCATTCAATGCGCGCAACGCGCTATTAGCAACTAACGCGAGGGAGAGCGATGAGAGTCCAAGGGCTTCAAAGAAGAGGAGGAGAATCCAGGGCGACGACCGAGACGACTGCGTCGCGCAGCGCTCATCTTCGCCGATGCTTCTTCTCTCGCTTCTCGCGAGGTCGTCTTGATCGTTGCCGCCGCTATAAATCTCGCGAATGTAAGTCACCATTCCATCGCAGCGCAGATTTCCAGCGATTCTCTCCTCTGGATCGCCTCTAGCTCGCAGATTTCCTCCCCATCTCGCTCCCTCTAGCTTTCTTGGTTCTTGATCAGACCCTCGGGCAGCGCATCGCGTGAATCGGCTCCGAAATATCGCATTCCCGTAGCAGCGCCGATCGATCGAAACCCTCTCCGGGGAAATATCGCGGCGATCCTTCCGTCCTCCATGGGCGTGTCGACTGCTCCACTGGCCGATTGGCCATGGGAAACGCTCGGGAATCTCAAGGTTTGTGGCCCTCTCCTCTCTTTTTGGTTTCTTGGCTGACAATCGATCGCTCGCTCGCTCGCCATGCAGTACATAATGTTTGCGCCATTTGTCGCTAAAGCGGCGCACTCCCATTTTTTCGCCGCTCGGCATTCTTCCACCGATTCCTGGTGGTTCCATCTCGTCCTCCTCGTTTTCTTGAGGTACCTCCAGCAGCAGGCATGGATCACGGTCTCCAGGCTCTACTTCCTTGTCAAGAAGTACCAGATTCAACAGTTTGCGCTGAGCTACGAGCAAGTGGATCGGGAATTCCACTGGTAACTTGGATTCGATTCTTTGCTCGGTGTGTCTAATGGTTTTTGTCCTCTCCAGTGACAACCATATGATCTTCCAGTCCCTGGCATTAGCGGCAGCCCATGTTTGGATCCCTGCCTTTAGAGATCTCCCGCTTTTCAACTGGACTGGGCTTCTACTACTCGTCTTCTTCCATGTCGTCTTCACGGAGCCGATTTACTACTTTGTCCACCGAGCAATGCATAGCTCTCACATACTCTTTTGCAACTATCACTCGCTCCATCACGCGTCCACTACTCCAGAGCCAGCAACCGGTATGCAAGCAAAGCTCTTTCGATTCTACTTCTACAAGATCCACTTATCGTTGTTGCTTGGCAGCTGGAACAAGAACTTTCCTCGAGGAATTGATACAATCTGCGCTTATTGCGATTCCAATCATCGGTGTCATGGCTCTTGGTGGGGGATCCGTGGTCATGATCTATGTCTACCTCTTGAGTTTCGATTTCTTCAAGCAGCTGGGTCATTGCAATTTGAGAT
>NW_003314283.1:18063-19133 GCF_000143415.4 Selaginella moellendorffii | reverse complement strand
AAGAGATGCCGTCACCAACACTATATTCATAGCATATTGTTTTCTATAGATTCATTTTGGATGATCTAGATTTAATTTTAATTAAAGGGCTATTATTATTTTCAATTTTCTAGTATTTATATTTTGAGTGTTTGAGATATGGGATTAATTAGGAATTAGCTATATATAAAAATGGATGGACATCCAATTTATGCTAAACTACTATAATTAGTATATTTAGCTTATAATCTATGTTTTATTTTAAGTTTTGGTTTGCTCTAGAAAACCACAGTATACAGAAAATACCTAGAATATCTAGCTGCATCCTAGGATATTTCTTAATCCAATTGTTGTGATTTTCTGCACAATTTAAATACTAACCTCAAATAGTTGAGGTCCTGACACAGAAAGATGTTCATCAAAATTGTGTGAAAACCAATTGCAGCACCATCATGATCCAGTATATAACTTCGATTAATCCATACATCCTACTCATGATCACCAAAAAAACACCCTAGCCACCTTTTTCAATGTTGCACAATCTTTATGGGATGGCTGAGTGTCCTATGGCTTGAGTTTGCAATGATTTCTCCTAATGTCATATGATAATTTTTAAATCTTTGGGATTGATAAGGATTCTTGCTAAAAGATTTAATGGTCTATGAAAGCTTGTGTCTAGAGGCCTATGCATCAGGAGCTTGAGCAAGTATTTGAACCTTAATTTAATCTCTTAAAACTTCTTAATTTGTAATACTGCTACACAAAAAATTATTATTTAGTTATCAGCCTTCTTTCCTCTCTTTCTTTCTGTTCCCTATTTGGCATTGAGCCAGCTATCATATTCAAGTAGTTGTGAGGTAGAAGTCGTGTCCAGGACAATATTAAAACAGCAAAAGGCTGCAAACTTCCAACCCTAAAAATTCCAAAGACAATAGCCTCTAGGGGGTGCCAACCAGACATTTCTATATACAGCCCTAGTGAGTCAACAGCTTTGACTGTGACAGTTGTAATGCTGGCATCATGGTCTTTGTTGCAGGAGTGGAGGAGTGCATCTTAGTTTCCTTCTAGCACATGGAGTTGAGTGACTTGAG
>NW_003314283.1:0-17882 GCF_000143415.4 Selaginella moellendorffii | reverse complement strand
GGTTTTGATAGTGGAATTGGAACTTGCATTTGGAAAGCTCAAGGTTAAAGACATTTCATTTTGGAAGCTTGATCTTTACTCGCTGCATTGACAATGTTCTTGAGCCACTCTAAGACACCACTATCTGTGAGCTTGTTGTCCATAAGCTTGATATTGTCAAGACCCCCAACAAGATCAAGACTGGAAAATGCTAAAGACAAAGAGAAAAAGCTAGTGAAAACAGAGAAGAGGCCTTAGACTGGTGTTGATTCAGATTGTGGAGAAATGGAACAAGGCTAACCTATATATACTATAGGTTGATGAAGCTCCACCACTCTTGGATCGAGGACAGCCTAAATACAGCTGAGGTCGAGGAGGCGCTACATCATCATCAGGAATGTGGCTCGAGACTCAGGAATCGGGAAGTGTCTCGAGAGTCAAGAATAGGGAAGTGTCTCGAGAGTCAGGAATAGAGAAGTGTCTTGAGAGTCAGGAATGTGGTCTGCAGGTCAGGAATCCGGCGAGAGTCAGGAATGTGGCAAGAATTGGGGGATTCCTGACAGCACCCCCTCCTCAAGAACGAGTGGAACGAGGATGTGAACCAGAACGAAGAGGAGGATGAGATGAGCGGCGAGGGATGGGAGATGGAGAAAAAGAATGAGGACTGGGACGAGAAGGATAGCGGCGGTGGAAGTCCTGAACAAGGTCAGGAGAATGAATCAGGTTATCCGCAGGTTCCCAAGTGCGTTCCTCAGGTCCGTAACCCTTCCAGTCCACCAGATAGTAGAGTTTAGATCGTGAAATCTTGGAATCAAGGATGTCCTGAACCTCGTACTCAGACCCATCCTCGAGCTGCACTGGTGGAGGCGGAGGAATGACCCGATTTGGAATAGGACTGGGAATATAAGGCTCAAGGAGAGAGGAGTGAAAAACGGGGTGAATTTGATATGAGGAGGGAAGTGCAAGGCGATAAGTGACAGGATTAATGATGGCAGTAATAGGGAAAGGACCAAGGCGTTTGAAATCAAGTTTTGGACAGGGCCTGGTGGTGGAGATATTTCGCCTGAGGAGCCAGACTTTATCCCCGATATTGTAAGGGGGACAATCCTGACGATGGACATTGGCAAATGTTTTATGAGATTCCTGAGCACGATGGAGGTGGAAGGAGATGGAGTTGTGGATTTCCTGAAGGTTGGAGAGAAATGATTCAGAGCGGGGATTTGAATGAGAGGATTCAGATGGAGAAGGAAGTGAGAGATTGAATCGGGGATTTCGGCCAGAGTTCGCAAAGAAGGGGGAAACTCGAAGAGAGGAGTGAACAGAGTTGTTATAGGAGAACTCAGCAAGGGGAAGGATATCGAACCAGTTATCCTGATGATAGTTGATGAAGCACCTCAAGAATTGTTCCAATGTCTGAATCGTTCGCTCGGACTGCCCATCAGTTTGAGGATGATATGCCGAAGAGAGGTTGGCCTTCACTCCAAGCAACTGCAAAAACCGTTGCCAGAAATGAGAGATGAACTGAGGCCCCCGATCCGAAACCACATCTGTAGGAATCCCATGAAGTCGGAAAATTTCCCTGAATACCAGTTTTGCCATGTCCTCGCCCGAAAACTCCTTGGTACATGGCAAGAAGTGCGCCATCTTTGTGAAGCGATCCACCACGACTAAAATGCTGTTGAAGCCTCCAGAACTCGGAAGATCACTCAAGAAATCCATGGAGATGGATTCCCAAGGACCTGAAGGGACCGGAAGGGAACGAAGCAAACCTGAAGGAAGGTGGCGAGGTACCTTATTCCGGGCACAAGTGTCACAGGAGGTAACAAAAGCTTTGATGTAGTCGTCCATGTGAGGCCACCAAAAGTCCCGTGCAACTAGCTCATAGGTTTTCGCAATGCCGAAGTGACCAGCAGTCGGGCTATCGTGGCACGCCATCAGGATCAACCTTCGAGCATCACCTTCAGGAACGTAAAGCTGCTCCCCACGGTACAATAAGCCATCTAAGAACTCGAACTCGTCAAATCGCCGGCAGTCGGGAGTCACTGGGTGTCCAGCCTGAAGATGGGGAAAAATGTCGCTAGCAAGATCATCGGATTGAAGATCGTTTCTGATTGCATCCATCAAGGAGGAGTCCTGAGGGGCCAGGGAAATTGCCATAACTTGAAGCCGATCAGGACCGAGGATAACTTGATCCTGTTGATCGAAGGCAGGATTACCAGGCCTGAGACTGAGATAGGAGCGCCTTGAAAGAGCATCAGGAAGGCCTTGAAACTTTCCAGGTCTGTACTTGATAACAAAGTCAAACCGACTCAGGAATTGTGCCCACCTTGCTTGACGACGGCTTAAAACTCGGGAAGTGGCAAAGTACTCGAGATTTTTGTGATCCGTCCAGACTGTTGTTTGATGGCTCGCCCCCTCCAAGAAACGGCGCCACTCTCCAAAGGAATCCACGATGGCAAGAAGCTCCTTGTCGTGGATTTCGTAATTGATCTCCGCAGGCTGGAATTTCTGAGAATGGAAAGCGACCGGATGAAGTTCGTGATCCGCTCCGAGTTGAGATAGCACAGCACCAATGGCAAAGTCGGAGGCGTCAGCCTCGATGAAGAAAGGTTGTGAGGAATCAGCATGGATCAAGACAGGAGCAGAACTGAAGGCCGCCTTGAGTGTGTCGAAAGCCTGCTGGGCAACAGCAGACCAAGAGAAGGGAACATCCTTGCGAGTGAGATGTGTGAGAGGAAGGACAATGTCAGAGTAGTGATCAATGAATTTGCGGTAGAAGTTGGCGAAGCCAAGGAAAACCTGAACGTCTGACATTGATTGTGGAGGCTCCCATTCGAGAATAGTCTTGACTTTTGCAGGATCCATCGTGATACCCTCAGGAGTGACAATGTACCCAAGGAACTCCACAGACTGCTGATCAAAGGAACATTTCTCAAGCTTCGCGTATAGGCCGTGTTCTCGCAGCTTCGCTAGCACCTTGCGAACATGTTCGTCATGCTCCTCCTGAGTTTTTGAGTAGATGAGGATGTCATCGAGGTAGACGATCACCATCTGATCAAGAAACTCCCGAAAAACGTCGTTCGCCATGTGTTGGAAAACCGCTGGAGCATTTGTCAAGCCAAATGGCATGACAGTGTACTCGAAGTGGCCATAGCGGGTTCGGAACGCAGTCTTCCATTCATCACCAGGCCGGATCCGGATCAGGTTGTATGCTCCACGGAGGTTGATCTTGGTGAAGAAGCGGGCACCGCCGAGGCGTTCCAACAGGTCCGAGATCAGGGGCAGTGGATAACGGTTCCGAACAGTCACCTTGTTCAAACCTCGGTAGTCGATGACTAGCCGCAAGCTCCCATCCTTCTTCTTGACAAAGAAGACAGGCGCTCCAGCCGGGGACTGCGAATGCTGAATGTAGCCCGAGGCAAGGTTCTCATCCACGTACTCTTTGAGGGCCTTAAGCTCGGACGGGGATAACCCGTAGATAGGCCCCCACGGAGGTGACGCTCCTTCCTGTAAATCAATGGGACAATCATAAGGCCGATGAACAGGCAGTACACTAGCTTTTTTCTTGTCAAACACATCCCCAAAATCATGATACTTCTCAGGAAGACTGACAGGAGAAACATGCAAAGCAAAAAGAAAAAGAGGTTCTTCATGAAGGAGTTCTTTCATAGTGATTGTGGAGATAGGAGGAGGAGTACGACTAAATGGAATGATGAGACGAGGATACTGTCCAGTGTAAGATGGAAGAGAGAAAAAAGAAGAGGATGAAAACTGCGTAGAGTCAGGAACAGAACCCCGACTTGAGTTTAGGGAACTTTTCCTGATTCGGACTTGATGAACACCAGGGGAAGCCATGGGAGATGGTGATGTGGGAGAGATGAGCTGTAAGTCCTTCCAACAAATCTGAGGCTGATGTAGTTGGAACCAAGGAAGACCGAGCACCACAGAGGAAGACTTGCTGTTGATGATGTTGAAGGCGATATCGGTGACGGTGGACCCGATGTGTACTCGAACGGGCAACGTTTCCCTAAGTCCAGAAGATGGAGACACAAAATGCCCGCCGATGCCTTCAACCCTCAGATCCCGTATGGTAGGAGAAAGAGGAACGTGATGTCGGGCAGCAAAGTCCGTGTCCATGAAGCAGGAAGTTGCACCCGAGTCCAGTAGCGCCAAAGCCTTGAGTCCTGATTGTCCGGTGAAAGAAAGGAGACATGGGACGCGGAAGTTGCGGGAATTGGTGGTGGCTTTGATGAAAGGTGGTGAGGAGCTTGATAAGGAAGAAAAGTGATTTTTATTTGGGGAGTCCAAACAGACAGCTCCTACTCTGTTTGGACAGGGTCGTTTCCCGACTGCAACAGTGGTGGACTTTGAGGTAGAGTGAACTCGAGCAATCGGGGAGGCTTCCTGGGACACACAGCTGCTTTGTGATTAGGATCAGCACAGTAGAGGCAAAGATTATGAGATATTCGACGTTGCCTCTCAGCAGGACTCAACTTCCCTCTAATGAGTCGGGGAGTACTAGAAATATCCATCGGGACCGGAGCAGTAGGTTCAGGACTATGCCCCGAAGACTCAAGCTGGGATTCCTGAGTCTGGGACGGAAAAACAGCGGCGCGGCGACTTTCCTGACGACGTTCAAAGAGACGATTGTCACATCGAACAGCTTTGTTGATGGCGTCCGACAGGTCCTTGGGATCCTCCATGGTGAGCAACAAATCCTTGACACCGTTGTTGAGGCCGAAACGAAATTGGTCAATCAAGGCCCGCTCATCCCACTGAGTGTCCAAGGCAAGGAGTTGGAACTCTGCAGCGTAGATCGAGGCAGGACGAGACCCCTGAGAGAGACGTCTCATCTTTGTGGTAGCAGCCCGAACCCGATCCGTCTCGCCAAAACATGCTTCGAGCTTCTCTTTGAACAATTGAAGATCCATCAGCTCCGGAACCATGACCCCTTTCATGCTCTTCTCCAGAAGAGGAGAAAACCATGACAAAGCTGCACCCTCGAGCAACGTCCCAATCGCGCCGATTTGAGACTCGGGAGTGGGGTACCGCCGATGTTGAAGTGCAAAGATCAGCTCCATTTGATTCAAAAATCCACGAAGCTCCGAACGCTTGCCTGAAAATTTCGCCGGGAAACTCACCTTCGGTTCAGGAACTTTGCTGGATCCTTGAGCCGAAAGTGAAGCAAGCTCCTGCTGCATGCGAAGAAGGGTCGCCTTCAGCTCGGTATTCTCAGACTGGATTTTTGCAAGGACTTCGGCAAAGAAATCAGGATGACTTGGAGACTCCATTGGCAAGAAGAAAGAAAAGAAAGGGGGGAAAAGACAAAGGCAATCAAATAATCAAAACAAGCTAAAAGAAAAGCAAAAAACACAATCTGAATCAAACTGTCAAGACCCCCAACAAGATCAAGACTGGAAAATGCTAAAGACAAAGAGAAAAAGCTAGTGAAAACAAAGAAGAGGCCTTAGACTGGTGTTGATTCAGATTGTGGAGAAATGGAACAAGGCTAACCTATATATACTATAGGTTGATGAAGCTCCACCACTCTTGGATCGAGGACAGCCTAAATACAGCTGAGGTCGAGGAGGCGCCACATCATCATCAGGAATGTGGCTCGAGACTCAGGAATCGGGAAGTGTCTCGAGAGTCAGGAATAGGGAAATGTCTCGAGAGTCAGGAATAGAGAAGTGTCTCGAGAGTCAGGAATGTGGTCTGCAGGTCAGGAATCCGGCGAGAGTCAGGAATGTGGCAAGAATTGGGGGATTCCTGACAGTTTTTATAGCAGCATACTGTGTTTATTTTCTTTCTTTTATTATGAACTTTTTTTTTTCTGTAAGCAGTCTCCAATCTAGGGTTTGTATAAGCATGGACCTGCTAAACTATTTCATGTGTGACAAGCTAAACAAGACATGAAAGTGGTCATCTAGATGCTTGAGTTCAATGTTATCTGGTTTGAGCAGGAGAGTTGGAGTGCAGAGAAGAAATTGATATCCAAGCAGATGATGCTTCTTTTCTTATAGCTTTTTTCAATAGAGGCACCATACATTTTGACAAGAATGCTAATTCACGACACATTGCCAATTAACTCTTACAAAGAGATCAGACCTATAGCAAAATGAGAGGATCACAATGCATTAGCTTTATTCAGTATGAGTGGCTTGCCTGATTAGTCTAGTTCACTTCTCCTCCTAGAATATAAAGAGGTAAAGAACTTATTTTAGGGAATGAAAACTACATAAACCTCTAATTTATTTTGAAGAAGGTACATTTCAACATGCAATTTTTCAATGAAACAAAAGCCTAAACCAATTATTAATAATGACTTTACAACCAATCTGACCTAACACATATTTGTATTAGTTCTCATAGTCTATTCTATAGGGCTCAGTGGAACACATGGAAACATGTGAAAATGGAGAGGATTATGCCAAAAATGTTGGGTATTGCCAGACTGTATGTACCACCAAAAATTTTATGGGCACTGAAGCTTGCAGGAATAGTATTCAAAAATTGATCTCATGCCCACTGACTTTCTAGATTATATTCATACCAAAACAAATCCTAAGAAAATAAGCATCAAGTGTTTCTTTTATATAAATATAAGAAAACTAGATTTTACTTTAGAGAACCATATATTATATATATTAAACATGTGTGCCATATTGAATATATTTATAAACAATAATGTTATTTATATTGAAAGCAAGATTTTTTTACTTTATAGAATGATATGTCATCAACTATTGAAAGCTGTATTATATTTCAGTTTTTTAAGAAAACAATTATATAATGTAATAAATCATAATATTATCTATCAGTTTTATAATAGTGCTCAAGAGAATCATATTGCCAAGGAAAACTGGTCTAAGAAGCATGATAACTATATTAATTTCCCTCAATATATCTATACATGCGTTTAATTTCAAGTACTTAAATTCGCCAAAGTACTCATTTCGAGTTTCAGATAAAGCTTCTCCAGTATGACATTAATAAGAAACTAGAAAGACTGAAGAAGAAAGGCCTCAATATTGATGTTATTACTAGAGAGGAGCATAAATTCATAGCCACTGAAATTTTATTTTCAGATACTTTGTATGGCTGATATAGCAGATACTAGTGATGTAACTAATACTTTACACATGGCTTCTTTTGCCATGTCATCTAGGTCTTTCGCAAATTGGGGAGAGACAACACATCACACCTATCAATGCAGTTTTTTGATTTCAAACCAATTGAAAAATAAGGTGGACATAAATGGAAAAAATAAATTTTACCTCTAATTACCACTACAAGCACAATTAGTTTCTCACATTGTTTATGTGCTGTTTTGGAATTATAGTTCTTGTATAGTTTGAAATCACATTAGAAGTGGTTTCTAGTATGGTTTAATCTTGAGTATAATTTTTTATATTCTGTAAATAAATAAATAAATTGTTTTTATAATTTTAAATAAAATTTATAATATCTATTGTTATATTTTTGGTTTTGGGTAGTGGATATACCTAAAATATGCTTTGATATTCTAGGATAGTCTACCATCTTACAGTTGTTATTCATTTATATTAATCTTATATTTATAATTTATAAACTTTCCTAAATACTTTCTAGTATATTCTAGTTTGTTAATATTTAATAAAATTATTCTTGTATTTATAAATTATAAACATATTTATAATATAATCTTCCAGTTGATTAAGTGGATTAAGAAATAGGAATAATACTACTATCAAGCAAACCAAATGTTACTGCATGCAATATGCAGCAAATTATTTAATATTATTACATCACTCACTCCTAAGGACGAAGATATTGCCAGTCTTCTTTTGGAAAACCTTAGAGATTATTGCATCATTCTATGGCCTGCCAAATCAAACAAAGATAGATTAAAAACTATAAACAAAAAAATTACAATGGACCTCATATTTTATGTGATGGTTTTACACCAAACCTATAAAAAGCTACACTAATCAATGAAATATGTCACTCAGCTCATTTTGATCTAAAAAAAGAATGAAAAAACAAAATATTGATATAATTCTACTTGCTTATGTCATTCTGTTTTGCCTTATGTTGTTTGGACAAAAATTTAATTGCATCTAAGCTCATATCATGGAATCACATAGAGAAACTGAAAAAATGGATACAATAAATTTAAACCAAAAAAAAAAAAAAAACAGGTGTCACAATTGTTGGCATCAACATTCCAACCCTTGAGCTCATGAATGATGAGACCAACTAGCTCAAGATCACCTTACCTTAAAAATACTGTGTTGTACCATATGTTAAGCTGCATGTTTTCTCATCAAATTTGATAAGAAACAAAAAAGATAAAAACAAAAAGAACTTGATACAATGCAGCACTGGCAGTGCTATGGTGCCAGTGCTGCATTGGTAGCACTATCACAGTCCACACCATAGCTGCCATGGCTCAACAATCATGCCCCCAAGGCCACACCATTGAGCATGTGGCACTAGCCAAGCAGGATTTAGCAAACAAGCCTAGGACTTTCACCAGAGAAAAAAGATTAAAGTTGTAGTATAAGTGCTAATGTCATGGCCAAGTAGAGAAGAAATCTTATCTCATTGGCCACCACTATAGGCTCCCATGGTACTGACCAAAGAAAAAGAGCCATGGTGTTGGCCAAAGCCATGGCTGGCTTTTCGCCACCAAATGCTGTACCAAACAATAATGTTGTAGCAAGAACATAGAGTTTTGGAAAGCTGGAAAAAAAATTTCTTATTTATTTTTTAATAGCTAGCATACACCCAAAATTCCTGCATTCAGGGCTCTTGGTGGTATTTAAAAAAACAATTATTAGTGTCCCTCCCATTTTACTGTTAGCATAAGGCTAAGTAAAGCAGGTTGTCAACATATTAGTAATTTAACTAAACTTATATTAGCCATCTAATTCAAAGATGCTTTATTATTATTATTATTATTACATGTTTTAGGTCATGAGCGAGTTTGTTCATGTTTGAATAATGGTAGATTACTATCAATCATAATGATAATGAACTAAGTATAGTTACATATTATATTTTGAATCCTATTGTGCAGCATAGAATTGAACCCCAACACCTCAAAGAGAAGAGCCTTGTCTCTAACCAACAAATAGTATTATAGTATATGTTATAGTGTAAAGAATATACCTGAAATATCCAAAAGTATTCAAGTATATTGTAGGATATTCTTCTTAAATTTAAATTTTTAAATTTTGGGGATCTCACCAAGCTTTCTTTGATCCATGTAGAGATGCTTCTATTATTAAGTCTGAGAGCCTCTAAACATAGTCATTTATACATGAATTCGTTGAGAGTAGACTATATACCTAGAATATGCTTAGGTATTTTAGTATATTTATCAACATAAAAATTAAATATTTTTGAGGCCAGTGACGAAAAAAAAAAATGGAAGGGATTGAGTAGGGTAGAGAAAATGCATTAGAGAGGCACATAAGAATGAAGAACTCCAGGCACATGAGCATGAGATGAGGCAGAAAGAAGAAAATGGAGAGCACATCCTGAATGTGCTCCTACTACTGAGCCAAAAAAAGATTTGATTCCAACACTTAGATTTCTTCTTCTTTTAAAACCTGCTTGAAATTATTCTTCTACTTGTTTATGGAACAATAAAAATAAGAATATGGACTTTTATCCAGAAGCATTTAAAAACCTTCACATGTAGCATGTGGCCCTTGGACTTGACTATGTCTAAGTAAAAATTTAATTAATGTAAGCACCTTCTTGTTTAAATTGGTGTTCTCTAGTTTGTTTCAAGCTGATTAGTTTGTCTATCTACAACAACAAGATGAAGGCTATGTTAGTTGTGATAATTCTTGGCTACTACGGAACTCTTATTCTCCTGAATCTTGTGATCAGCAGGACAGAGTCTGCACTAATAAGATGTATGGGAAGCTTATTGCTCACAACTGTGAAAACAAAGATGGGATACATTATGGATATCTAGGCGATTGTCTGAAAATCAACCGAGCAATGGGCCTTGAGGGTGGATGTTGCTACTTGAGCTGAATCACTTAAGAGACATTGACATATCAAGATGCAAGAAATTTGAGATTACAAAATGCTAGTAGTTTTTCATCATAGGAACTTCTTAAGATTTTTAAGCTATCACTAATAAAACGTTCTATTAATTGGACATGCTAACTTTTGGGACACAAAACACGAGCCAGGAAAAACAGGTACCTTCGATTGGCCATCGCCAAGTTTGCAATGCGGGCGAGCTGCATGATCTCAGTGTGAGCACTTTCTTAGCTTGTTGATCATCAGATTTCGTGATCCGGAAGAAAGAAAACCAATGGTCACTAGGATAGAAGAAAAAAAACGAGAGAAAACAGAATCCTCAGTAGCTTCTGCTTCTTTCTTCTCTCCGGTTCGCTCTCACTCACTGCTGCTATAGTCATGGCGTTTGCTCCTCTTTCTTCGCCCTTCCTCGCTTCTTCTTCTATTATCATCGTCTCCTACTTTCTCCCCATCCTTTTCATCGTCGCTGGTATTGCTGTGATGCCTCTTTTCTTCACCATTCGTACCGCTGTTGCTGATTACGGTTCTCTTTCTTCCGCCGGGATTCCTCGTCGTAATCTGCCCAAGATTAGGGCTCTTCGCAAATTTAGGGTTCTTTGCAAAAATGTAACATGAAAAGCTTGGGATCGTCGGGCAGCGGCGCTTCGAAATCCATCAAGATCTACGAGCATCTCCGCCGGGATGGCCTCCAGCCAAGCATTTCCATCGTTCTTCCGGCTCTCAAGGTATGCATCGGCACAAGATATCTCGCCGCAGGGGCAAAAATCCACAGCGATCTGGCCGATCGCTGGAGCAGCAGCATCTACGTCGCCAACAATCTCATCTCCATGTACGCTCGATGCGGTAGCATGGCCGACGCGCGCCTCGTCTTCCAATCAATGCAGCAGCGGGCTCTGGTCGATCTGGTCTCGTGGAATGCCATGATCCAGGGCTACTCCGAGAATGGGGACTTTGAATCGGCCTTGCGGTGGTTTCTCAGGATGAAAGACGAGGGATTCCAGCCTGATGGTCGATCTTTCGTCGCTGCTCTCAAGACAATAAATGGTATTAAACTGCAAATCGTAGGACGAAAACAAAGATCACAGCGGTCTCCAAACTTTAAGAGTCCAAACTGTGCACTTATTCACCCGGAAAACATAGATTAGAAGTACAATACCAAAAACTCACCATGGTTAGAGGGCTACTTAGAGAGGAGGATACTCTGGGGAAAACCTGCCGTTCCGTTGTTACTGGTCCCGTTGATCCCCAGAATAGTTGTAATCACGTTATACACCTCCACGTTAACGAAAGACGGCACCTTCTTTCATTTGGCAAATTGCGGCCCATGCCCGATGAAAATCGTCCGCATTGAACCCAAAAGATTGTCATAGCCGTGATCGCCTCCACACAGTTTTGCGGTTTTGCTCTTGGGCCTGGGAACTTTGTAGCCTTCTTCCACCATCCCAATAATCGGTGGGATCCTGTCACTAGCGGAGTAGTGCAAACTCGAAGGTAGATCCTCTTTCAAGTAAACTTTCATCCCATTCCCCAGACTAGCATTTTCCAGACGGTCATTCAGCTTCTCCACCACGACCTATGCGTCGACGTCCAGAGGCGGAGTGATTGCGAGCACCGCACCCGTCGAATCCACCCATTCCTTTGGAATTTCGATCCAGGGTTCCAGGGAGATGAGCTTCTTCTCGCATGTTCCAACCATACCGTGGTCGCCAACCACAATGATCGTCACCTCTTCCAGAATTTTACGTTTCTCCAGGCCTTCCAGCAGCTTTCCTATCATCGAATCCACCCTGGTGATGGCAGCGCTGATCTGAGGTGCGTCCGGTCCTTCTCGGTGGCCTTGTTTATCCGGTTCTTCAAAGTAGAGTCCTATGAAACTTGGAACCACACTACGATCAAGGTATCCCAGAACAGCGTCCACTCTGTCCTCGAATGGAACCAACTCATTGTAGCTTGGACAAATCTCGACGGGATGACAAGGCCACGACTCTCTCACCACCTGTGCTCCCGGCCAAAAGTACACAGCCGCCTGTAGTCCGTTTTTCACCACTGTTTCCCATATCGGCTCGCCAATCCACCATTTCGCGGTGATATTGACCGTGGTGAACTTCTCGTTGGCAGGGTCACGAAAGCGATTGGCAATGATTCCATGCCAAGCGGGATATAGACCTGTAAGAACAGCCAAAGTCTAAGTCTAAGATACTTCTACGAAGAGAAACTCTCTTATGGGCTTACCTGTAACTATGGAATAGTGGTTCGGGAAGGTGGTGCTGGGATACACTGGAATCATGCCAGGGAAAGCTTCCGTCCCGTTGGAAATGAGGCGATCGATGTTTGGAGTCTCAACTTTCCACTGGTATCCCCATCGAAATCCATCCCAGGAGATCAATATCACCACGGCTTGTCGAGAACCGATCTATGCTGCGTGGAGAGAATGAGCACGAGTGCTACCACCAGAGCAGCCATGACACCAATCGATCCAGCGGTGAAGCAAATTATGCCTGCAAATCTGGATCCGAGAACTTGCAGCTGGAAATCTGGAGCTACCAGCTTGTCAGAATGCGCTCCTCCACCTCCATGTTGCTGCTCCTCGCCCTTGCTCTTACCGTCCATTGGAGCTTCCATTGTTGTGACTTGTGAAGCTCAAAAAGATATCTCGGATATACAATGTGAAGTTTTTATGTTTATACACCTTATAGATATAGAATGTGAGGTCTCTACATATGGTACATGTATATACCATGCTGTCACTCCACATTTATTATTTTTGTTGCTTTTACAAGCTCCAAGCAAGCATCAAGTATCACCAACCAGGCACATTTGGCTCCACTGGTATTCCTCTTATTAGATCATTAGCATTATCTAAATACCTAACTTGATCTATCATCCAGCAAAAGTGTTGCGCCTCTTGTTTTCAATATAACATGTAACTGGTGTTGTTTTCTATAATCCTAATTTATCATGTTTGCCATTGTTAGGATGGTGCAAGTACCATGTAGCTTTTCCTCGTTTTGTTCTTATTGTTCTGACTTGTGAATATATTTGTATAGTATGCATGTATAAAAATATGTATTTGGCCCATCTGGAACTTTGATCAAGAGGGAACCTACACTCTTGTGCTTGAGCCGCCTGAATCTCCTCCATTCTACACAGGTAGATAGCCAAGTGGTGCAAAGCAAGCCTGGTTTTCCAGGAGACTAGGGAGATTCCTCTTGGCCCAGGGGATTCCAGGGAGTTGAGCCCACACAAGCCAGAAGGCCATGCAGTCATATAGAATGTGATAGATATCTTCTACCTGACCAGAGAAGGCATTGCTGAAGGTGCTGAGGTAATCTACGCCACACATGACAACCAGTTTCCACCCTGAGAGAATGACTCCCCCACCTGTATGTGGCTAGTGTATATCCCACCCAAGGCAGAACATGGTGATAGACATGTGGATCCTGTTCCATTGGATTCACTGTCAAGTGGTAGATTGCATACTTGACAGCTGTGTGCATTCTATCGTGCAACCATTTATGCAAAGCTCGGGCCATCCACTAGGTGTACTTGTCCATGGGATCTTGAATGATCTCCTCAAGACCCAGCCAAAAGCACATTGTCCAGTGGCTACACTAATACAAAAAAGTGATTAAAATCAAAGCTACTATTTGCAATCATGTTTGAAATCATGTACTTATGTAGTCCTGTTGTCAGAAATTTGAATTGTTTCTCAAGTATTGTGCATTGAGAATCGCGCCCAAGAAAAAATCTCTAGGGTTCTTTCAGCAGCAGCAACAATGGTGTTGTGGCACGACAGTGCTGTGTGGTGCAGCAGTGTAGCGGTGTATTGTGCAGTGCAGCAGTATATCTGTAGTGGTGTTGTGTGGCAGTGTGGGGTGGACCAGTGGTGTTATGTGGTGGCATGGCAATGTTGTGGCGGTGCTGTATGGTGCAGTGGTTGTGCTGTGTGGTGCAGCAGTGCAGCAGCAGTGGTGTGGGTCAGCCACTTTGTAGCAGCAGTGTTGTGTGGCAGCACGGCAGTGTTGTGGTGGTGCTGTGCAATACAGTGGCACAGAGGTGTGGCAACATGGTGTTGTGTGGTGCAGTGGTGTGGTGGTGCTAAGCAGTGAGCAGTAGTGGGAGTCTTGAGCAGCACTATGGCAGAGCAACAGGATCCAAGAGTGTAGTGGCGGGTCAGTAGCTGTTAGCTGTGGTGGGTGGTGGTGTGTCATGAGCACCTCAACAAGGTATTGCCAAGGCATGGGTTCTTGTAGCATCATCTTATAGCTGGCAGTGAGTACTCCACAGTCCAGGTGAGAAAATGCAAGAAAAAAAGTGCTGGAATATGATGTTTAAGCCTCCACCAAAACCCCTAGGAATCATCTCATGGCAAAGAAGAAACCATAGAGAGGAAAGAAAATCAAACAAGAGTGCTCTTGGAGAAGATCCAGGAGATCCACATGGATGTTTCTTCTTCCATATTCCTATGAAAGTTGTGGAAGTTTGGAGGAGGAAGTGGTGGTTTTCAAGAGCATGGATGGAATGGACTTGGTTTCGTGGAATTTGATCATCGTTCAATGCATGGAAAATGGTAAATCCAGGAGAGGGCTTGAGGATGGTGGTGAATTTGCAATGGGACATGGAGCCAATCAGGGAACAAGTCAGCCTAGGAACCTGAACATGGGCATTTATGGCCCCAACACCAGCTTGGGAGGATGGTGATGTGGAAGTGTGGTTTGTAGTATCCCCTGAATAGAATGTTGGTCTCGTCCTTTTTAGGTATTGAGAGGCAACATGCTAGTGCCAATAGGAGACAAACAGGTCATGCTAATGGTGATGGATAACAAAGTCAAGTGCAGAATTCAAGTGGTACATCAGGCCCAAAAGCATTTGGTGGTGGTTCAATTAAAGGCTTCACTAGAGGGAGATGGCATTCTCAAATGGTGGCAATAGCAACTTATTGAAGATTTAGATTAAGACCCAATAGCATGGAAGCAAAGAGTGAGGAGCTTCTTTTTGTTTAAAGTCAAGAAAGCACAGAATGGTCTCTTGACCAATAAGGAGGCCCAAGGGGAGATCCCCAAGCTTTGGAAGAAATGGATCAAGCAAGAAGTCAAGGCAGACCAAGTGGTGAATAACATATTTGCATTCTAGAAATTACCAGTACAAAAGAAAGTCAAGGCCACCTTTTGGTTGGTGGCAAATAACAGATTACCAGTGGGACACAATTCCAAGAAGCATGCCAACAATGCAAAGAGTGTGGTGAACTAAAGACAACATAACATACACTATGGAAATGTGATGTGGTGAGAGAGGTATGGTGATAGATTCTCAAGGTGATGTAAAAATTAAGAGATATCCTAGAGTTCAAGGTTCAGAGCGGGGACATTCTCCACTAGTTTGAGGGAGCTAGAGGTCCAACTATTGGCCCAGCTTGGAAATGTATTTGGTGTCAAGGATAACATGGATGGAGCATGTGAGTTTGGTGGGACATGATAGGGGCTGAAGTCAAAATGTTAGTCTGGGAGGTGATGGGCTATAAGTGTTAATCTATCTTGAGAACAGGTGTGCAAGCACTTTGGGAGGCACAGAATCATTGTCACTTTGATGGGAAGCAAGTGAGTATATTTGCAGTAGTGGCTTCATGGTGGAGACTCACTTTTGCAGCAATGCATCTTTATTATGCCATCTTGAAAGAGCAGGTGAAATTGAGGCAGTTAGAGGAGTGGAGGTCTAGGTGGCTCCCGTGTTTCAATAAAATGGTAGGTGGTGAGTTTCACTAGTAGTGGTGCTCCCTAAACTCTATTTTATATTTGGTCTGAGGGGGAGACTTGGACATTGATATGATTCGAAGGAGACAACCATGTCCACTTCTACTCAAGGACTAAGTCCAATTGCGACACAAGAATAGCTCATTGAGAGGGTGGTACATCTAGTTTTTGTATTAGCCCTATTGGGACATAGGAAATGTACATACATATTTATCGAGGATGGTGGTGAAGAGTGGATTCGTTCTAGATGGTCAGACCTTGGTTGTTGCTCTCAAAGCTTGCAAAGGTGTTTTAGAGGAAGAGGAGAAGTAGGGAGATTGGAAAGATATCATCTGGTTGTTTGGAAAGAATTAGAGAAGAAAGATTTATGACATCTAGTAACACATGATCTATTCATAATATAGATAAGCTTGTGCTACTCTTTATCTGACCAAACTCAAAACTAATCCAAAACTAAATTACTCAAGGAGTAATAGTAAATTTCCCCAAAAAAGAATTGAATATTATAACTCAAGCCTTTCAATGGCAAGTGTAAGCAAAAATGGTTTAGCACTTCGCTATTATCCACTCCATGGCACACAATTCGTAAAACCATCATAACTAATATGTATCAAAATAGAAACTTTTGATAGCATGATGTGAATACAAGCAATGAGATCATACTTCATTGTAAATCATTTCTTGAAAAAGAGAAGGTGATTTATATATTTGATCCTTCATCCATAATGACTCTCTTTTCAGATTCAACTTGACTAAACCATAAGCTTGCATTCAAACTACCTTTAGTCCAATTTAAGAAAAGTCTATAATAGAGCACGGCAATGACTACTTGAACCAACAGACTAATCCCTATATTTTTTATTAATCCATTCATAATCATGCTTAGAAAGGATCTACTAATATTCTGCTAAATAGCTACTGAGCAGCCCATTTTCCACTCATAGCAAACCTACGGGAAGTTTACTTTTTACCTATAATAACATAGTAATAACTCATGGTAACCATTGATTGGCTAACATTAATCCTACTAACTCAAAGTGTAACCTTAAGTTGCTAATATGCCTCATTCATGAGCTTAAGCATAAGCTTGTGCAAACAATACATTTTTATCCATCCAATGAGCCTAATAATTTGGTGCAAAATGGTAATTAAAATCTATACCAAAAGGACATATGTGAAGCCATAACAACCAAATGTATTCCACTCAGATCATCATTTTCATCTTTGCGTATGTAATGAGACGAGTTGCTTAGTGGCATTTTATCCCAAAGAATCTATCCAAGTTTAAAAGCTCCAAGAAGTTTGTAGTGCTTCTAAGCTTGCTATAGAGCTTGTGCAAGTTGCAGCTAGGTGACTCTAAAATGCTAAACTTTAATTTTTGTTTGACACAGGTTTTGCAAGGCTCTTGTGATTTTCAAGTATTCTATGCAAAGTCTTAACATGCTGGTAAGTTTTACATAATTAAACTTTATAAACCATATCATATAGTACCTTAAGGAAATAGAGTGTGCAAGAAGAAGGTTGAAGATTGAAGATGAGTAGAGAGCGAGTGTGAGGGAGACACAAACTAGATTAGGGTCCTATGCTCCTCAGTGTGCATAAGTGCCTATCTTCCTAGTAGCCACCTTAGTCGGCATCACAAAATCCATGTAACTGAAAGCTAGCATCTAAGACAGAGGAGTAAGTAAAGGCAAAGGACCAAGTCCCTTGAAGATAATAAAAAAATCACTTGATTGCCTACTAATATGCCTAGATTCTCAGAAAACTTAGCAATAATGCCATTGTATATGCTAGATTTGGACAAATATAAACTAATAAATAAATGAGACTACCCACAACAGCTCAATAAGAGAAATGTTGCATGGCTTTTATGTTTCTCTCCATATTTAAAAAACAAACACAATCAAAGGAGAGATTAGGGTTAATCTCTAACATGGACCACTGGAATATTCTGAGAATATTTTATATGTATTAGAGACAAGTATCATTAGATTTGTGCCAAGCCAAAGGCTATTCCAAAGATAGCATTCCAAACAAGGATGAATTACTATAAGTTTTTGGTAATGCCATTTGGTTTGACAAATGCTCTTACAACTTTTCAAAGGTTGA